>NC_142079.1:8715000-8917500 GCF_059756535.1 Pantherophis guttatus | reverse complement strand
TCTACTTTATCTACCTATCCATATCTATCTGTCCATCCATCCATCCATCCATCCATCCATCCATCCATCCTTACCTACTTTACCCATCTGTATCTGTCCATCCATTTGTCCATCTTTATATACCCATCCATTTCTCTCTTTCCATCCCTCCATCCCTCCATCTTATCTATTCATCTATGTCTGTCCATCTATATATCCATCAGTCTAACCATCCATCTGTATGTACACATCTACTGGTATATCTACTTATCCATCCATCCATCCATCCATCCATCCATCCATCCATCCATCCATCCTTACCTACTTTACCCATCTGTATCAGTCCATCCATTTGTCCATCTTTATATACCCATCTATTTCTATCTGTATCCACCCACCCACCCACCCATCCATTAAATTATCTACCCATCCATGTCTGTCTGTCTCTAGCTTAGCAGCACCTTCCTGATTGTGGGTGACTCCAGACAAAGTAAGCACCGGACCAATACCTCTGTGGGAAACAACCAGGAACACCTGTCAATTACAGTGGTTTAGGGGGGATAGCTAGGAATTACAAATAAAAAGATTTTAAAATCCTAGAAGACGACAGTAGCAAATCATTTCCAGGTCACTGCCAAGAAAATTACACAGACCTATCTATGTAGCTATGTATCTATGAAAGGGACGTGGTGGTTCGATAGCTAAGACGCTGAGCTTGTCGATCGAAAGGTTGGCAGTTCAGCGGTTCGAATCCCTAGTGCCGCGTAACGGGGTGAGCTCCCGTGACTTGTCCCAGCTTCTGCCAACCTAGCAGTTCGAAAGCACATAAAAAATGCAAGTAGAAAAATAGGGACCACCTTTGGTGGGAAGGGAACAGCGTTCCGTGCGCCTTTGGCATTGAGTCATGCCGGCCACATGACCACGGAGACGTCTTTGGACAGCGCTGGCTCTTCGGCTTTGAAACGGAGATGAGCATCGCCCCCTAGAGTCAGGAACGACTAGCACAATATGTGCGAGGGAACCTTTACCTTTATTTTTTATCTACGTAGCCACCAGTTCAAACCCCAAGCCAAGAAAGTATTTTCATGCTCACACCCAGGCCTTGAGTGTCAAATGCTTGTTAAAATAAGAACCAGCAGAAGATGTCGGTTAAGCAAAGATACCAGGCACCCCAAAGTTCATCGGTCATTTGTAGCCCCCGCTGAGCTACTACCATTCCACCCCAACTGGAGCATCACAACATCTCACCCCGTGACGCGCAACTCAATCAAATAATAAAGGGAAGGAAATGTTGGAAAGAAAGGCCTGCCTTCATGCCAGTTGCCGCCTGGAATCTGGGAAGCTGGTGCTGACTTTCACCAAGGGGCTTTCCGTTGTTTACCTAATTAGTGCTCATTAGCACTTGAAAGTCAGAGCTGGGATCTCGACTTGCTTGATTGACAGGCCTTCCTTGATGTGGTTCTCCTAACGGGCTGGGGAAAGTGCGGGGCGGAAAAGGAACGGCAGGTGAATGCTGGTTTCATTACGGCACAGTTCTGTCATCGGGCTAATCTAGGATCATCGGCATTCCCCACCTTGAAGACCGACACAGAAATATGTGGAGGGTTTCCCCCCACCCAAAAAAACCATTCATTATTATCAACCTGTTCTGAAGTGCTTTGGGCTGACTGACCCATCTCCCCCCAAATCTTAGGGTTTTCCTTGGCAGTTCAGCGGTTCGAATCCCTAGTACGGGTCTCCTGCGTGGGCAGGGGATTGGACTAGATGACCTCCAAGGTCCCTTCCGACTCTGTAACTAAGTTAATTTACCCTTTCTGTAAGCCCTACAGCTCGGGATTTGAATCTCAGAAAAATGTTGACGGCCTTAGGTAGTAGAGTAGCAGAATAACACAGTTGGAAGGGATGTTGGAGCAGGAGATCCTATATCGGGGGTGGCAAACTCGATTTCATTGAGGGCCGCATCAGGGTTGTGTTTGACCTTGGGGAGGGGAGTGGCCAGGGGGCATGGCCAAGCATGTCACTTATGTTGGGGGGCACCTGTGGTAGCCTGAGTGCTCTGCCAGCGAAAACAGGCCCCCCAAGGTCCGTTTTCGGCTGGGATGGCCTCCTGCAACCCTGAAAATGGAGCTCGGGAGGCCTGTGTGTGGCCCTCATAAGCTGGTCCCTCACTATTTCCAGGGTGGCCCTGCGGGCCAGATCTAAGCACCCCACAGGCCAGATTCAACCCCCGAGTCTTGGATTTGACACCCCTGCCCTATAACATTTCACACAAATGGTTGTCCAATCTTTTTTTAAAAGCCTCCAGTGATGGAGGGTCCAGAACTTCCGGAGTCAAGCCATTGCACTGATTTAATTGTTCTGTCAGGAACAATTTCCTCCTTAGTTCTAGGTTGCTTCTCTCCTTGATTAGTTTCCATCCATTGCTTCTTGTTCTGCCTTCAGGTGGTTTGGAGAATAGGCTGACCCCTTTCTTTGTGGCAACCCTGTTGTGGTCCGCCAGCAGCCTGTCGGACAGCGATGAGGCTGAGGAAGAACATGGGCCAGTCCTGGAGGCTGGGGAAGGCCCGGATGAGGGCTCTGCGTCGGAGGCAGAGATGGGGCCAGGGCCATTGGAGAGTGATGTGCAGACTCCAGAGGCTGACAGTAGAGAGGCAGAGGAACAGGAGGAGCCTGTTCCTAGTGTACGCATGAGAAGAGCTGCCAGAAGGCAGGAGCAGCTAAAGCAAAAAGGACAACTCGGGAGTAAGGCCAAGAGATGATTGGCCCCTCCCAGAAGGCTTAAAAGACCAGTAACAGCTCTTGGGCTCTTTGTTGGAAAACAACGTTGAGAGATTTGCTTCTTGTTTCACTGTATTCATTTCTTGTCGGTGTCTTCTGCTTCTGAACTTTTGCCAAGAAAAGCCTTTGGCAGGTTGCCTAATTAGTCCAAGGTTGGTGATAAAGCTGAAGAATTGTGTTATGAAGAATTTGTTTTGAATTAGTTTGGACTACGCTGAGAATGAGTTAATTCTCAGCTGTTCTAATAAAGTCTGTTTGTTTTCAAACTGTTTTTTTTTTTTTTAATTTTGATTTATATGCCGCCCTTCTCCGGAGACTCAGGGTGGCTTACAATGTGCTCAGCAATAGCCTTCATCCTTTTGTATATTTATACAAAGTCAGCTTATTGCCCCCACAAACCGGCTCCTCATTTTACCCACCTTAGACAGGATGGAAGGCTGAGTCAACCTTGAGCCTTGGCGAGATTTGAACCTGCAGTAATTGCAGGCAGCTGTGTTAATAACAGGGTGCGTAGACCACTGTACTATCAAGGCTCTTTGATAATACCTACATGGGCCTGGTTCACAACAAGCCCCTCAGATATTGGAACGCTGCTGTCATGTCACCATGCCATGTCATTTGAACTGGAGATGTTCCGAACTCTGGGATAAGAAAAGTTTCTCTGCCATATTTCAACCGGGCAACGTTGGCGAGACCTGGCGGAGATCCAAGTAAACTGGTCGGTAAGATCTTCCTCGGCGAGTGGAATTGTAAGGACAATGGGTTAAAAATGTATTCACAAAGGCACGGATGGGAAGCTACCCAGGAACCGGGCTGGGCAAATCTTCCTTTCTTTCTTCCTTTTGCAAAACATCAAGAGGAAATTTAAGGGTACTGAGGTAAAAAAAAAACACGACAAAAAAAAACCCCCGAGGAAACCTTTCAACTCCCAGTTAAGGGGAGAGAAAGAAAAGTCGACAAACTTACTTTGTTTATTATCTGCCGCCAATTGGCAAGAGAAAGGAAGGCTTGTAACACTCATTGGCTACTTCCTCTGTGGCGGAACACACATTGAGTAGTGACCCAAGGGGACCGAAGAGGAAGTCAAGGGGAGACAGAACGAACCTTAAGAGAGGTGTGGGGGGGAAAGCAGCTGTGAAGAAAATGTCAGAGGCACCCAGCTCTGGGCCAGGGACGAAGCAGAATGGATTAGCTCTCCAATTTGTTGACATTTGCTCTAAGCCCTGTTTTTCTTGGCCTGGTCTGACACCGGAGGAATGGTGGACTTTCGAAGTCTTGGTGAATTAATTACCAGATTGTGTTTAGAACAACAAGATGGTTTCCCCGCGCTAGGAAGTAGGGAAGCAGCAGCCCCCCTACTTGCTACGGAGCCCCCCTCCCTCGCAACCAGGTAGAACATCCACAGAACGTCAAGCTTTTTGTGGTTGTTAGTTGCGAAGTCGTGCCCGACCCATCGCGACACCATGGACAACGTTCCTCCAGGCCTTCCTGTCCTCTACCATCCCCCGGAGTCCATTGAAGCTCACGCCGACTGCTTCGGTGACTCCATCCGGCCACCTCAAGCTTGGGAATGCTCAAAAGTGGATGAGATTGGGTGTTCCAGAACTGTGATCTGATATTCTTGATCGCCATCTGCCTTGGGGTGGCAACAATATAAGAGTCGTGGTGGGGCCAAGCCAGACGAGCAAGGAAATTACCTCTAGATGTGAGATCTTGTTGACTTACTGTCAATAAAGTTGCCACTCAAGGAGAATATTTGTAGCTCAGGGTTGAAATGAAGGGTCCCTGGTGCTCTCTGAGCTTGGCTGTTTCATGACCCAGCTAGGTAACTTCATCAGTGCTAGAAGGGAGTGGGATTTGTGGAGAGGAGGAGGAGGAGGATTGTGGGGTCCTTGGTGCTCTCTGAGCTTGGCTGTATTCTTGCAGACATTTCATTACCCAACTAGGTAACTTCATCAGTGCTAGGCTGTTTTCTGGTCATTTTTCCAGCCGTTTTTTAGGCAGCTTGAAAACAGCCCGAAAAACGGCCCCAAATGCCCCCCAAAAGGCTGTTTTCTGGCTATATTTCCGGCCGTTTTTTAGGCGGCTTGAAAACAGCCTGAAAAATGGCCTTAAAATGGCCCGAAAAACAGCCCAAAATGCCCAAAAAAGGCTGTTTTCCGGCCATTTTTCCAGCCGTTTTTTAGACGGCTTGAAAACAGCCTGAAAAACAGTCTGAAAATGGCCCAAAAAATGGCCATAAACGGCCCAAAAACAGGCATGAGTGAGCCAGCCAGCTGGTCTTCAAATTTCCGGCGCTGGGTTTGGGCACTCCGTGCCAAAAAGTTTTGCCATCACTGCACTAGCACTTTCCAAAATACAGGTAGTCCTCAACTTACAACAGGTTGCTTTGGTGACCGCTCAAAGTTACCAACCACACTGAAAAAAAGTGACTTATGAACATTTTCCACACTTACAACCCCTGCAGCCCATGGTCGCATGATCAAAATTCAGACGCTTGACACCTGACTCATATTTATGACCGTGTCCCGTGGGTCGTACAATCCCTCTTTTGCGACCTTATGACAAGCAAAGTCAAATGGGGAAGCCAGATTCCGGGCATGTGTCTAACTTAACAACTGTGGCCCTGAAGGTCGTAATGTGGGGCAAGAGCCACTTCACAACTGTCTTGCTTGGCAACAGAGATGTTGGGCTCAGTTGCGGTCATAAATCGAGGACTACCTATATATATTTTGCCCCAGAGTAAAACTCTCTGGTTTACCCATATACAGTAGATTCAGGGGTGGGCTGCTGGGGGTTCGCAGGTGTTCAGGAGAAGCTAAGATTCTGTGCAGTTCGGAGAACCCCCAAATCCCACTCCTGGCTGGCCCTGCCTCACTTGTCCCACCCCTCCCAGGAGTCCCCATGTGGCCCATTTTGGATGCAGGTAAGTGCAGGGCGCGCGTGGAGGCTCGGGGATGGTGAAAAATGGGCCTACCGGAAGTTCAGGAAGGCCGGAAATGGGCCCATTTCTGGCCTCCAGAGGGCCTCCGGAGCCTGGGGAGGCCATTCTTGCTCTCCTGGAGGCTCGAGGAAAGCCTCCGGAGCCCAGGGAGGGCAAAAATGTCCCCACCACCACCACCACTGTGGTGTAGGAGGCCGACTAGGCCACCTGGGGAAGAGAACCTCTTGCTAAAATATTTGAAGCCCACCCCCTGAGTAGATTGCCTTCTGCTTTCGCTCCAAGTTTAAATCAGCAGTTACGAGATTCTCGTCTCTCATCTTGTGTGCCGGGAGAGCAACAGTACGTGGCATCGTTGGACTTTAACACGTTGTGACGGCGGGAAAGAAATTAAGGAACAGATGGTGCACCGTGAATGGCAGGGAAGTTTAACATGCGTCCGTCCGTTCTCCCCTTTCCTTCAGATCTCATTGACTCTAGCAGGAGACTTTCTTGCTCACGGCCAAAATGTAAATGGGGACACTGAAATATCCCCTGAAACTTTCCTGGGTGTGCCACTGTAATGACTGCATTTGAGCTGCTCTGTAACAAAATATATGGGAGATACCGGATTATCTCCCTGGTGCTGACACGGATCGGAGCGGGTCGAGACTGGTGATAAGTCATTAGCTTTTTCGAAAAGAGTCAGGTTGTCCTGAATCTTGGCCAAGCGCATGATTGGGGAAGGTGCAGTAGATAGAGAACTGTGAGCCAAGGTCAAAGGCAAGCTTGATTTCACAACGTCTGTTGAGTTGCACGAAGAAGATCAGAGACCAAGGGTCCTTCAAAGAAGGGCTTTGGGGGCCTCTCAAGATGGAGGCTTAAATGTACCGAGGTTGGCTGACCTCCTTGAGAAGGTAAGAGGAGAAACCATCTTTCCTAATAAGGACCGTAGCCGAGAGGCCCAAAATTACCTGTCAGTTTCAAGGAAGATCCACAGCTCAGTTGCCTTGCCTTTTGGAATCGGAATCGAGCTGGAAGGGACCTTGGAGGTCTTCTAGTCCACCCCCCTGCTCAAGCAGGAGATCCTATACCATTTCAGACACGTGACTGTCCAGTCTTTTCTTAAAAAGCTCCAATGATGAAGCACCCACAACTTCTGGTGGCCAGCTGTTCCACTGGTTAATTGTCCCCACTGTTAGGAAGTTTCTCCGTAATTCCAGGTTGCTTCTCTCCTTGATTAGGTTCCATCATTTCTTGTCTTGCCTTCTGGTGCTTTGGAAAATAAATTGATCCCCTCCTCTTTTTGGCAGCCCCTCTAATGCTGAAATACTAGTATCCTGTCCCCCCACCCCCAGTCCTTCTTTTCTCTAGACTGGCCAAACATTTTTGGATGAGAATTGAAATGTCTTCAAATAAAAGAAAGAAAGAAAGAAAGAAAGAAAGAAAGAAAGAAAGAAAGAAAGAAAGAAAGAAGAAAGAAAAAAAAGAAAAAAAAGAAAAAAGAAAAAAGGAAGAAGGAAGGAAAGAAAGAAAGAAAGTCAGTCCAGTTGCCTTTTGAAAAAATACCTTTGAGACAACCATGACCCGATGAGTTAAGAGTTTGGAAGTCTAAAGTTTAAACTGGTTTAAACTTCAAATAAAAGAAAGAAAGAAAGAAAGAAAGAAAGAAAGAAAGAAAGAAAGAAAGAAAGAAAGAAAGAAAGAAAGAAAGAAAGTCAGTCCAGTTGCCTTTTGAAAAAATACTTTTGAGACAATCATGACCCGATGAGTTAAGAGTTTGGAAGTCTAAAGTTTAAACTGGTTTGGAAACCAGTTAAACAATCTCATGAGTTTTTGGTTTTTTTTTTACAGGCGCGTAAAACGATCTTTGCAAGCCATTACTAATGACCAAATTTATACTATAAAACCATCATTATTTTTTTTAAAAAAACCAATAAATGGATTTTGGAACACTTCTAATGTAGCGAACGAAGGGGGGGGGAAACCACAAACTGAGAACTAAATTGCAATAATTTAAATAATTTAAAAACTGACTAGGTGGCTAAGACACTGAGCTTGTCAAGATCAGAAAGGTCGGCAGTTTGGCGGTTCGAATCCCTAGTACAGGTCTCCTGCGTGAGCAGGGGGTTGGACTAGATGACCTCCAAAGTCCCTTCTAGCTCTCTTACTGTTAATAATAATAATAATAATAATAATAATAATAATAATAATAATAATAATAATAATAATAATAATAATAATAATTTTATTTCTACACCGCCCTTCTCCTGAAGGACTCAGGGCGGTGTACAGCCAATTTAAAAACACAAGACAAAACAATGATTAAAAATTAAAGTAATTAAATAGATTTGGCCCGGTTTAAAACCCCGAAAATTTAAAATACCCCAATTTAAAATTATTATTGTTGATAGCCCGGCCTGGCGGAACAACAGGGTCTTCAGTGCGCAGCGAAACACCCGGAGGTTGGAGCTCTTACGTATTTCCGGGGGGAATACCCCCGTTAAATATGAGTCAGTCTCCTGTGTGAGCAGGGGGTTGGAGTAGATGACCTCCAAGGTCCCTTCCAACTCTTACTGTTATTATTATTATAAATACAATTTTTTTTCTTACTGTTGTTATTATTATTATAAATACAATTGAAAGGTTCGCTTTGAGCCTAGCCTATATTTCTTTTCTCTGCAAAACAGAGATCACACACACACACACACAAAAAAACACACAAAAAAAATCCAACCCACCACCACATCCCTTCCGACAGAAAAGAAAAACGAACTTGGAACGTTCAGCCTGAATCCATCCAGAATCTGATGGTTTCGTGCAAGCTGGAAAAAATGCTCACTCTGCATTTCCAGGAAGAATTCCCTGCTGACTGGACCTTTTATGAAGTGTGTCCTTGCTCTTCAGACTGGAAACGCTTTGATGGATATTATTAGGCAGCAAGGGGAAACGTTTGAAGAATTCCACTTCCGCACAAGCTTAGCCTAAACATGGCTGAATTGAAAGGGAGATCGTTTGCAGGGCTTGTTCATATCCTGAGAAAAGAGGAAAATCTGATGTCCTTCGGGCTTTTTACCGACATTTAAGGGGATATGAAACATGGCCTTCCCGAACCTTCCCCCAGTTTGCTCTGCAGAGTAGAATAACAAGAGTTAGAAGGGACCTTGGAGGTCTTCTAGTCCAGTGGTCAACAACTGGTGGTCCGTGAGAAAATTTTGGTGGTCCCGCAGAAAAATTATTTGCATTTTTAATATTGCACTAAATCAGGGGTCCTCAAACTACGGCCCCTGGGACGGATACATGCAATGAACACTTGTGTTGCTGCAGAGAGTCTCTCCCTTCGGGGTCTTTTTATGCAGGTCAGAGGGGGGCAGAAATTCTGACTTCGAAATTCTGACCATCGCTACCGGTTCTCCGAACTACTGGCCATCATTGCTACAGGCTCCACCGAACCGGACTGAACCGGGAGCATTTCACCCCTGCTCTACCTAGGATCAAACTCACAACCTTCTGATTGTGAGGCAAGAGGTCCACCTCTAATCCACCGTAGCTGGGTAAGTACCAGGTCAGCTGCAGCAGAGGTGGGTTTCAGCAGGTTCTGACCAGTTCTGGAGAACCAGTAGCAGAAATTTTGAGTAGTTTGGAGAACCGGTAGTAAAAATTCTGACTGGCTCCGCCCCCATCTATTCTCTGCCTCCCAAGTCTCAGCTGATCAGAAGGAAATGGGAATTTTGCAGTATCCTTCCCCTGGAGTGGGGTGGGAATGGAGATTTTACAGTATCCTTCCCCTGCCACACCCATCAAGCCATAACCACAGAACCGGTAGTAAAAATTTTTGAAACCAACCACTGAGCTGCAGTGATGGGTTTCCTAAAAGTCCTTTACTCGGACATGCAAATCCCCAAATGTCAGTCGAAATTTTTTTAAAAAATCAAGACGGAAACTCCCCGAAAGGAATTCTTCTAAAGCCCGGTTTGCAAATCTGTAACACAGGTCCATTTCTTGCTTTCTTGAAGTTGCAAATTAAAACAGGCCCCCCCCGCTCGATTCCCCCTATTAGACCCAGATCATTGTGGCTTGCACACAACTTTTGATTTTTCCCTGTGGTGGGGACTTGGTATTTTAAGAGTTCCCAAATTCTCTGGGCCTTTCAGAGAATAACTCCACATCCTTTGATGTGAAATCCAAACACCAGGGCCTTTTCCCAAAGCAGAAAATGGTTTCGTTTTTCCAGCGCCTAAAAAACACCCCCACCCCCAAAGCTTGGCTGAACTTCTCCAACACGGCTTCAAGAAGGGGAAAAAAAACCCATTTCCACCAAAACAAGCGGCATAATTGGAGACATGATCCGACCAACTGGAAGTGTTGAATAAAGCAAAACGTAGGCTTTATTTTGACTCTCGCGTTATCCTTGGCTACATGGTTTTTTACTCCTAGGAATAGTGCCTGTCTCCTTACAAATCCGATACAACCTGGGAAATATTAAGGCATTACTAACGGGGAATAAATCTCAGGCGATAACAGCCTCTATAAGGAAGTTTAGTTAATGCAAAGGAAAACAGAGGGCAATGGAAAAAGAGAAATTTTATATCTGAAAGATGAGAAATAAAAACCCTGGTGAGAACAGATGAAATTCTTTTCTTTCGTTCTTTCTTTTTTCCCCTCCCTATTTCGCTGACTGCATTTTACCGCTATTGATAGCTTGGATGGGTTTCATATGTGGCCTTCGAAAAGACTTTTATCTTCTTCCTGAATTGCATTTGAGAAATAATAGAAAGCAGAGAGAGAGAGAGAGAGAAACTCTTTTAAATCTGCTTGCTTGGGGTTCTTGAATCCGTTTGCAGCCAGGCAAACAAGGAGATCACTTGGGATCCTTTGGGTTTTGTTGGTCTTGGGGCGGGGGAGACAAATCTAGGTATTTTTTCCTGATTTTTTTTC
Source organism: Pantherophis guttatus (assembly GCF_059756535.1). Classification (NCBI taxonomy): domain Eukaryota; kingdom Metazoa; phylum Chordata; class Lepidosauria; order Squamata; family Colubridae; genus Pantherophis; species Pantherophis guttatus. Next base: position 8,906,885 of record NC_142079.1, on the reverse strand, counting down.
CCCTCTTCCGAGACTTCACAAACTTTTATTTTATGTGGGTTTTTTTTTCCCTTCTCAGCAAATCCAGGTGCTTCTTCCCCACTTTATACATTCCACAAAATGTTATGGCTTTACTCTCTTCTAGAATCCTAGAATTGAAGGGTGGAATGAACACGGAGATCAATTAGCTCAGTTCCGAGATCTACAAGATTCCTTTTTTTAAAAAAAAAAATCCCTGCTGAAACAGACAATCTTGCAAAATGTATGAATGGCTGTTTATTTTCTCCTTCTGCTGTGAAACTGACAGGGCCATCCATCCATCCACGCTGAAAATTGTTTATTTCCCAAGTCTACCGAATTCTTGTTGATCGGAAAAATATTGGCGTGTAGATTGTGTGTGGCTGTATATTGTGTGTGTGTGTCTCTCTCTGTGTTTTTTTTTTTAATATGTGTATTGATGTAATTATTGGGCAAAGAGGATAGTTTATAATATATCTGCTTTTTATATATGAGACTTGGTTTACAGTATATAAGAAACCCAGCCTTTTCTGTACAACAATGTTATTCTGTGGCAGGTTTTGTCTGTTTCCTTTGGTGACGGGATGTCACCTTATTTTAAAATTGGGCATTGAAGACCTTTTTTTTCCTCAGTAAATGCAAATCCACAAATGCAAAACAAAATCTTAAAAATGTCCCTGCTACAACATCACAACGTAGCTTGAACATCATGAGCTTATAGATTAAGCACAGAAACAGTGGTGCAAATATATATTTTTAAAAGAGAGACGCCTAGGCAGCAACAGAGTACCGAATAACCAAAAGCAATATTTATTTCATACGGGGGTAGCTTTTGAGTTGAATGTTTAACATTATTTAGATGGATGGTCTCAGCCCTAATGAGCCTAATATATGAATAGGCTTATCTTTCTTATTTATTTGGTAGGAATAAAAACAGCCCCTATCCCCTCATCATTTATTTTCACAGTTCAGACTGACTCTGTGCAAAGGGCAGGATGAGAGATTGTTCCCTTAAGACTTGGACCTAGGCTACTATTAATTAAAAATAAAAATATACTGTGTCGTCGGAGTACGTCAGAACGCTGCTTGTGCTTCTTAACTGTGGGTAATCGTAAAACGGTTTGTAATGTCCTCTCTGTTTTCTGCCAATTTAACACTGAAATTTAATTCTTACATCAGACACATTCCCGTATAAATCAATAAAATTTCTTGGATTCTTCTCATATTCATATTCATTCTTATTCATCTATAAAAATCTCCTCTTTATCAATACTATCCTTCTTTATTTTTCTATTTTAATCACATTGTTTTATTTTCCATCCTTATACATCTATAAACACCTCCTTTTTTATAATTAATATTCATTAATATATACGGTTGGGAAAAAAGAATATAAAAATAGTTTGATTAAAAATGAAAATGTAATGTTTACATGAATAGTAATGTCCTCTCTGGATTAGAGAATTTAGCTGGCACAATGGTTATGGCTCTCTGCATGTAATTCAGTAGCCTCAAATGCGCTGAAACTGACCGGGACATTCTTACTGTTTGCAGGGAATGTTGTTGCCTGTGTCAAAGAAGCAACAGAGAACTATTAACTGATTCTCCACCACCCCCTCTTTTGCTAAAAAAAGGGGGGGGGAGTTTGAAAGTGTTGGCCAAAGAAATTTAGATCGCGGAGGTGATTCCTACTTGTGGTTTCATTGTGGGGTGTAGTTGACCCTGAAAAAGTAGAGCGCGTTGGGTAAATAATAGGTGTCGATAAAATTATCTTCTAATTCATAGGGAGGAAGTTGTGTGGGTGGCATGCCTGCGTGCATTTTAAATAAATGAAAAGTCGATTACTAAGTGAGAAGAGACTTAAACGTAAGAATCTTCAGTCACAGTGGGTTGACAGCCTAAATCTACATTTAAAAATAGAAAGAAAAGAGGAAGATTTAAATCATAAATCAAGTTTCCCGCTGTTATGTAAACATTCCCCAAATTTTGTCCATGTATAGCACAGCTACTTAAGCTTGTGGGGAAAAAAACATCATGTTGTTTTAAATGAATTTACTGTGATGTAGAAATACACCTTGAGTAGAATACTCTGTTGCAAATATTTTATTTTTTCTACCTAGAGTGTATCTCTTTGATATACACTACTCTGTATTTTGTAGCCCTTTCTTTCTTTCTTTCTTTCTTTCTTTCTTTCTTTCTTTCTTTCTTTCTTTCTTTCTTTCTTTCTTTCTTTCTTTCTTTCTTTCCTTCCTTCCTTCCTTCCTTCCTTCCTTCCTTCCTTCCTTCCTTCCTTCCTTCCTTCCTTCCTTCCTTCTCAAAAATAATCCTATGAAATATTCCTATTTTTTACGATCAACTGCCATAACAGTTTGTAGCATAAAATTACAGGAACTGGTTATTTTAGTTTTGTTTCCTTGTTCGCTTTTCATTGTTGTTCTTTACTTTCTCCAACCACATTTTCACAAATAAGAAAAATTGTGAAATAAGGAAAAAAAAAGACATTCAAAGTTAATACCATGAAGAAAGTTACTACGGCGGCTTATTTATATACGAATACAATGCAGTGCAATGCTTATGTTTGATAAATGATACAACTGGGCTTTGCTTTCTAAAAAAAACCCACCAAAGTATATTTTAAAAGAAAGCTCCTTTCAATTCACTTAGTGAGATTGGAATTTAACTGAATGAGAATGCCTTGTAATAATCTCTTTTGTTATATAAGAGAACCCTTTTAAATATTTTTGCTAATTCGTAAATGGAATTTACATTCAGAATCTTCTAATTTAAAAATGCTAATGCATTTTATTTATTTCTCTTTTAAAATTGAGGCATTTTTAAAATGAAAATGCAACTGTTTTGGATAATCTTAATAACATTGGCAATAATGAATTGCTAATAAATGTTTGCTCCAGCAGTTTTCTTGGCAGATAAATTCAAAGAGGCTATACAAAATGCTTAAGAAGAAAATGAATATTTCACAAGGCATCTACTTATCTAAAGCAAACTCCCTATTGATCTAAGAAACAATCTTAATACTGTATTTTAATCACCAAAAAGTTTATTTTCTGGACTCTCCGTAATATCCCAGTACATGCTTTTGCATATAAATGGTCAGAATTCACTCCAATGCTGTTTATGTGTAAGCACGATACAGACAGAACTGCAATGATTCGCTTAACAACGGTGACAAGAAAGGTGGGACGTCCCAGTTGGTATTATATTGAGATATCAAGGAGAAAGATACCAGTTAAATACTGTTGAAAGAGCGGAAGAATTTTACCAAAATAGGTTGAAAATGAATTTAACGTCTTCAGATATAATACAGGATAAGCAGAAGGAGCTGGAACTAAAGACAGAGACTGTACCAGATAAATTGCCTTTGGATTTATCGGATACCCCAGCTGGATTATCTACAAATTTGAGAGAAGTGCCATCTGATTTTAATGTGATGACTTATCAAGGCAAGGACAAGCATGGAAACCAATTAGAGGATATACAAGGGATAAAAAAGAAACGCGAGACACAAAAAATTAGGATGGAAGTCAAACCCACAAAAAGAAAACAAAAAAAGAAATAGGTTGTACAAAAATGGAAATCTCTAACCCAAGCAACAGTGAAGCCAGTGATTTTAAAATATGAATGATTATGTGAAAACATAGAGGAGGCGACATATTGGTCAATATCATCCTGAGGATAGTGGCAGATCTCTGCATTGCCGTAATTTTGGGACATGGAAAGAGCCTCAAATTGATGGTTTTGAATTATCTACTTTGAAACTTCTTTTTGTGTTGATAAATATATTATAATTATCTTGAATTATAAGGCAAGAGAATCACATTGGGACATGCAGAAGATCGGGTTGTTACCCAATACGATGATGGAAATTAATAATCCTGATGAAACCCACAATTATTATTATATGGAATATAATTATAATGTCACTCGGGTGGTTGTTTTTACTTTTATATATATAAGAAGATGTTTACTACTGATGGGGGCAGATATGATTGGAGATCTTGAATAAACTGTTGCATCAGCAAGCTATGTTACCCTATTATGGATGTTGGTTTTAACAATCCAGTGGAAAGACTTCAAGAAGATATTATATGGACTATAAATTTAAAGTTATTGTCTTTTCTTTTTTTATTTAGATATAATGGAATATATATATATATATATTTTTAAGTAGTGTGGGCAGTGAATTAAAGATATCAAGAATTGTTGTGTATGGTAAATTTGTAAGACAGTGGGTGAATAAGCTAGCTACAGACTGATTAGTTTAAGAAAAGGGATTTTTAAGTGATACATTTAGGGGAGTGGAGGAAATGGATAGAGTGGAATAAATGTTAAATTAGATTTTATGGGGAGCCCGCTTTGAAATGTTATTAAAGTAGGACTTATCGTATAGTTTTAAAGTGGAAGGTGGTTTTGAATTGTTGCAATAATGTATAGATATAAAACACTATTATGCTAAATTAGAAGTTATTTTATAATAGTTATAGTATAATGTGTTTGTTTTTTTTTTTTTGTTTTTTTTCTCTTCTTCTTTTCTGAAATGTATGGATAAAGGGGGATTTATAATACTTTTAGTAAGTAAAGGTCAGTATTTTGAGGAGGGAGTAAGTAATCTGTTATGAATTAAGGTTTTTTTTTTGTTACGAAGAAGTCACAGGGGGGGAGGGGGGGAGGGGGGGTTAGGGAGGGGGGGGAGGGGGGGAAAAAGGGGGGAAAAATTTGTATTTGAAAACCTTTTCAATAAAAAAAAAAAAAAAAAAAGAAAGGTCGCGAAAGGGGGGGGGCAAAGCTCACTTAAACGTCTCGCTTAGCTACAGAAACGTTGGGCTCAGTTGTGGCCGTACAAAACAGACTACCGGTGCAAACTAGGATCAAAGAGTCTAGAGTTGAGTAGAGTCAACAAAATTCCCTTTTTATCGTTTCCCAAAATTTTAGTTTTGACTGCTCTTTAGAAGGCCAGATCCTGAAGAGGAAATTCAAATACTTGGGCCACCTAATGAGAAGGAAGGACTCACTGGAGAGGAGCCTAATGCTGGGAACGATGGAGGGCAAAAGAAGAAGGGGACGGCAGAGAAGGAGGTGGCTGGATGGAGTCACTGAAGCAGTCGGCGTGAGCTTCAATGGACTCCAGAGGATGGTAGAGGACAGGAAGGCCTGGAGGAACGTTGTCCATGGGGTCGCGATGGGTCGGACACGACTTCGCAACTAACAACAACAATAAATAGAGGATAGATAGATAGATAGATAGATAGATAGATAGATAGATAGATAGATAGATAGATAGGTAGGTAGGTAGGTAGGTAGGTAGGTAGGTAGGTAGGTAGGTAGATCCAAGCGAGTCCTGTGAGTCCCTTGGACTGCAAGGCGATCCAACCGGTCAGTCCTAGAGGAGATCAACCCTGGCTGATCTTTAGAAGGCCAGATCCTGAAGAGGAAATACTTTGGCCACCTAATGAGAAGGAAGGACTCCCTTGAGAAGAACCTAATGCTGGGAACAATTGAAGGCAAAAGAAGGAAGAGACAGCAGAGAACGAGGTGGCTGGATGGAGTCACTGAAGTAGTCGGTGGGAGCTTAAATGGACTCCAGAGGATGGTAGAGGACAGGAAGGCCTGGAGGAACGTTGTCCATGGGGTCGCGATGGGTCGGACACGACTTTGCAACTAACAACAACAAAGTTTTTAGGAACGCTTGCTAATTTTCAGTTCATGTCTTCGTTCCCAGAAGTCAGATGACCAATGTCTCTTCCCCTTCTGAGTCCACAAGGTGATGAGATCCTTCTCTTCATTTTCAGGATGAAGCTTGAGGAACGTCTAAAGACCACCCATTCTGGCCCCCGCTTCCAGGTTTACCTCATCCTTGCTTGGCCTGGCCACACAAAAGCTTCATTCTTTCTCACCAAGCCCAACTCACCTATGTAGGAAAACACAGATCTTCGCTCCACCACAACATCCATTTTCCATCAGGTTCCTTCTGACAGCTGTCAACACCCCGATGTTTATTTGTTCAACAGGAAGTGATGGGGTTGGGTGGGGAGGGAGGGAGGGAGGGGGAGAAGAGTGCCGGCAGATTGAGTGAGCGAATCAATGTCATATGGAAGAGAATCATCTCCTCCTCCAGTAAAAATCGACTTCTTCCCGAGTGTCACCGAGATTAGGACTTTCCTGGGAAACTTGCTGAAAAGAATAGAATAGAATCAGAGCTGGAAGGGATCTTGGAGGTCTTCTAGTCCAACCCCCTGCTCAAACAGGAGACCCTATACCACTGATGGTGAACCTTTTTGGCACCGAGTACCCAAACTCGAATGTGCATACATGTGCATGCATGTGCGTGTGCCGGAGTGCCGGAAACCCGGACCAGCTGGCCAGTGTGCACATACCTGTTTTTCGGCTGTTTTTCAGGCTGTTTTCAGGCCGGGTTTTGGTCCATTGTTTTGGGGCATTTTCAGGCCATTTTTGGCCCAAAAATGGCCCTGAAAACAGCCTGAAAAATGGCCTAAAAACAGTCTGAAAAATGGCCCGGAAAATGGCCTGGAAAACAGCCTAAAATGGCCTGGAAAACGGCCTGAAAAAGGGCCCAAAAAGGCTCGAAAAACAGCTTGTTTTGGGGAAGTTTTTCAGGCCTTTTTCAGGCTGTTTTCTGGTGCTCCGGCACCCATGAAGAGCATCTGGCGATGGCACACATGCCCATAGAGAGGACACTGCGTGCCACTTCTTGAACGCGTGTCAGAGGTTTGCCATCACAGCACTAAAAGATGGAGCTCAAGATCTACTCCTTGAGTAACCCAGCCATTGGGGGTGGGGGTGGGGAGATTTTCCTCCACACACATAAAAATATTGAAAGACTCGATTGTGGGTTCTCCCTCCGAGGATAATGCTATTTTCAGATGTTTTGGGGCTGCCAAATTAAAGATCCGGGCCTTTGAAAGGAAAGGCCTTAATGAATTGGGGAGATTTCGAATCCCCATCATCGTGTCAACGGTCCTTTCAGCTTGGAATTTGAGTTATTTGCACAGGAGCCAAAAAGAAAAAGAAAAAGAAATGGGGAGACGGGCGATCAAGGTGTTGAAATTTCTCAACGGTGGGAGAAGAGAGGCTTCTTTGAGGAAGCGAAGGAGAGAAAAGAAGGAATGGGCAGCTCGTAAGGGAAGTATCTTGGCGATTAGTAGATCATGAAAGACCTTTGAAATCTCCTGCGTTCGCCGTGAGACAGCTTTGTGAGGGGGAGTGAGAAGGGGCTAATGGGACCTAATAGTGTGTGGCAGATCCCGAGTCTTATAAACGAGATGACAACTCAAACCGGACAGAGGTGGGACTTCCCATTGTTCAGGGAAGAAGGTTAAGAAGGTTGAGACGATCTGAGTTTCTTCAGTTTCGTGTTTCCATCACAGTCAACCAACAGTAAAAACAGAGAGGAACAAAAGAAAACTTAAGAATGAACATCTTAAAACATTAGTTTTCTTTTCTTCTTTATCCCTTCATGTATAACAGAATAACAGAGTAGGAAAGGGACGCTGGAGGTCTTCTAGTCCAACCCCCAGCTCAGGCAGAAAACCCTACACCATTTCAGACAAATGACTGTCCAAGTCTCTTCTTAAAAACTTCCAATGTTGGAGCAGCTACAACTTAGTTTATTGTTTCATTCTCAGGAAATTTCTCCTTAGTTCTAGGTTGGTTCTTGATTAGCTTCCATGATTAGCTTCCATGATTAGTTTCCATCCATTGCTTCTTGTCCTGCTTTCAGGTGCTTTGGAGAATAGCTTGACCCCCTCTTCTTGGTGGCAACCCCTGAGATATTGAAACACTGCTATCATGTCTCCCCTGGTCCTTCTTTTCATCGAACTAGACATCCCCAATTCCAGCAACCGTTCTTCATATGTTTTAGCCTCCAGTCCCTTAATCATCTTTGTTGCTCTTCTCTGCACTCTTTCCAGAGTCTCAACGTCTTTTTTTATATTATGGAGACCAAAACGAGACGCAGTATTCCAAGTGAGATCTTACCAAGATATTATAAAGTGATACTAACACTTCACATGAGCTTGATTCTATCCCTAGGACTGAGTTGGCTCTGTTGTAATTTATTATTTTTGTTATAACTGCCCAACATTTTAAAACCATGAAATAATCTTTAGTTCCTATACACTCTTAGAATGTCCAAGAAGTCTTGGCCAGGCCATCAGAGCTTGACTTGATCCTACCTTGACACTTTTCTCATATCTCTTGGTGTTTTTCCACCTTGTTCCTTTTGTGTTGTCTAGTTCAGGGGTCCCCAACCTTTCAGACCTCAGGGACCACTAAATTCATAATTTTAAATCCCGCGGACCACTAATATGATCTGCCTAACGACTGGCTAGCTAGGTGGACGTGGCTAGGTGGTCATGTGACTGGGTGGGCATGGCCAACTCAATGTCACTCATGTCAAGGGGCGCCTCGACAGCTTCTACTCGCCCCTCCCCTCCCAGCCCCTCCTCACCTGCCCATCCGGGCTCCTTAGGGCCCCAACAGGAAGCAGTTGCTGGAGCTAAGCAGCCACCACGAGAAAGAGTTGGCAAAACAGCTCAGTTCAAATTGGGTCTGACCGAGAAGGAGGCTCAGCAGAAGCACCTCACTGAGGACTAGCAGCATAGGCTTTCCAAGCAGAGGGAAGACCTGCGGGAGTGCAAGGCTAGGTACTGGTGACTGGAGGCTCAGCGGACTGAGATGTTCAGCCAGTTCCAGGCAGTCCCACTGGAACAAGGCCCTCCGGCTCTTTGCCACCAGCGGCGCTTCCCTCCAGCCTTCGCCCAAAGCCCCACACCAGGAGGCTGAAGCAGACCCCAAGTCGGAATTTCTTCCCCCCTCCAACATGCACAAAAAGACCCCAAAGGGGGAGACTCTCTGCAGCAACACAAACGTTCATTGCACGTATCTGTCCCAGTCTGAGGACCCCTGATTTAGTGCAATATAAAAAATGCAAATAATTTTTCTGCGGACCCCCAAAATTTTCTCATGGACCACCAGTTGGTGTCTGTTAGTCTAGTTCACATCTGTTCTTCTACATACATTTGTTTGTGAGAACCAGATCTTGCTGTGAGTTTTTCGAAATGGCCTTTCTCTATATGCTGTGTAGATTGAAATTCCGGAATCATCCTTCTCTTTTGACCTGATCTGTGCATTCCATCTTTTATGCCTCTCCTTTACTAGCTTAACTGGAACAAGAAGCAATGGATGGAAGCTAATCAAGGAGAGAACCTACCTAGAAATAAGGAAAAATATCCTGAGAGTGAGAACAATTAATCAGTGGAACGACTCGCCTCCAGAAGTTGTGAATGCTCCAACCCTAGATATTTTCAAGAAGAGATTGCACAACCATTTGTCTGAAATGGTATTAGGATCTCCGGTTGGATTAGAAGATTTTCCTTTTCCAACTCTGTTATTCTGTTATTCTCCTCCTTTGACATCATGGCATGAAAATGCATGGGACAGAGGCTATGATAGATGTATAGACAATACATACTACCGTTGCATGCTAAAAATAACATGCTGGTATATGGGTAAATTACAAGATACTATGGGTAATGGCGTGCTATAACAAGCATGGCTTTGCTTATCCAGAGGATCTACAAAAAGCTCTGAACCAAAACAGAAGCTCGTATCTCTGCTTAGTAGAAAACCCCACAAGGAAATCTCTCCTAGTTTCAGGAAGTAAACAAAAGACCTTGAGCTACTTCTGAGTTCTATCCATTTGGTCTCCTCTGTTCATCTCAGGTTATGTGAAGCACCACATAATATAATGACATAATGATAATTAGCTCAGCGGCTAAGACGCTGAGCTTGTCGATGGAAAGGTCGGCAGTTCAGCGGTTCGAATCCCTAGTGCCGCGTAACGGGGTGAGCTCCCGTGACTTGTCCCAGCTTCTGCCAGCCTAGCAGTTCGAAAGCACGTATAAACAAAAAATGCAAGTAGAAAAAATAGGGACCAGCTTTGGTGGGAAGGGAACAGCGTTCCGTGCGCCTTTGGCGTTGAGTCATGCCGGCCACATGACCACGGAGACATCTTCGGACAGCGCTGGCTCTTTGGCTTTGGAACGGAGATGAGCAGCATCCCCTAGAGTCGGGAACGACTAGCACAATATGTGCGAGGGAACCTTTACCTTTATAATATAATATCTTCCTAACGGCGAGGACAATTAACCAGTGGAACAGAAGTTGCCTTCAGAAGCTGTGGGCGCTTCATCACTGGAGTTTTTAAAGAAGAGACTGGACAGTCACTTGTCTGAAATGATATCGGATCTCCTGCTTGAGCAGAGGGCTGGACTAGAAGACCTCCAAGGTCCCTTCCAGCTCTATTCTGATTGATTGAACTACTGCCTGAAATGGTATAAGACAGGGATGGCGAACCTATGGCACATGTGCTGGAAGTGGCATGCAGAGCCATCTCTCGGGCATGCCAGCTGTCGCCCGTTGCTCTTTGGGGTTCTGGTGTGCACATGTGTGCCAGCCAGCTGGTCTTCATGCGCGCATGCGTGCCAGAAACCGGAAAACCAGGTGACCGGCGTGCATGCACATGCCGGAACCAGGAAGCTCAGCTTCCCAGTGTGCACAGGCACGCCAGGGAGCTGCTCTTCCGGTTTCTCCCGTGTGCGTGAAGAGCAGGTGGCTGGTACACATCTGTCGTACCCAGAGAGATGGTTCTGCGTGCCACTTTCGGCACGCATGCCATAGGTTCTCCATCACTACCCTATAGCATTCCAGACAAGTGGCTGTCCAGTCTCTTCTTAGAAACCTCTAGTAATGGAGCATCCCCAACTTCTGAAGGCAAGCCATTCCGCTAGTGAACTGTTAGTCTTTGATTCATGACCATAATTGAGCCCCTTCCGGTTTCCGGTGCTCCCACGCACGAACACCTTCCTGTTTCGGCATTCGAGCAGGGGGTTGGACTAGAAGACCTCCAAGGTCCCTTACTGCTCTGTTATTCTACCTATATACCATCTTCACATAACATTCACAAGCCACACTTTCCCAGTATCTCTGTGCTACATTTTTCTCTCTCCCCCTTTCTCCCCCCTCCCTACTCCAAGTCTCCTTAAACCTTCTTCACCCAGCTTGCAGTATATTTTTCACCTTCCCCTAGTTGAATATCTTCAGATCTCTCTCTCTCTCTGTCTGTCCCTCTCTGTGTATCTCTCTGTCTCTCTCTGTATGTCTCTGTATGTCTCTCTCTGTCTCTGTCTCTCCCTCTCCATTTCTCTCTCTCTCTCTCTTTCTGTCTCTCTCTCTCTGTGTCCCTCTGTCTCTGTCTGTCTGTCTGTCTGTCTGTCTGTCTCTCTCTATCTCTGTCTCCCCATCTCCCTCTCCCTCTCTGTCTCTTGCTCTCTATCTGTCTCTGTGTCTGTCTGTCTGTCTGTCTCTCTCTTTCTCTTTCTCTCTCTCTCTCTGTCTCCTCCTCTCTCTCTCCCTCTCCATTTCCCTCTTCCTCTCTCTCCCTCTCTCTCTCTCTCTGTCTCTCTTTGTCTCTGTCTCTCCCTCTTCATTTTCCTCTCTCTCCCTTCCTCTCTCTCTCTCTCTCTCTCACACACATACACACACACGTACACATACTATTCATAGTCTCCGTAGGAAAGAATGAAAATGCTCCAAGAATAAGCAACCGAGTTCCATTCATAGTCTTTTCCACGTGATTGAGAGAGATTTCCCAGAATCGTGGCTATTTAAGGACACAAAGCCTTGATTAAAATCCTGGTCTGAGATGCAGGAAGAACAAGAGAAGAGAGAGGTCCTAGTTAGCAGGATGTTAGTAAGTTGTGACCCAGGATGACCTGTCAGTCTCAGGTGACAGCTGTCATGCCCCTGAAATGGTGAGACTTTGTTGAATGCATTATTCCACCTGTTGCTCAATAGCCAGCCATAGTGGACACCATTCCTAGCTTTTGCCCCTGGTAAATCATTGTAGCTCCTTCTCCTCCTCCTCCTCCTCCTCCTCCTCCTCCTCCTCCTCCTCCTCCTCCTCCTCCTCCTCCTCCTCCTCCTCCTCCTCCTCTTTCTTGATTATGAAAACATCTTCTCCTTCTCTTTCTCCATTATTATGAAAACATCTCCTTCTCCTCCTTCTGCTCCTTCTTCTCCTCCTCCGCCCCCCCCCACTCCCACTTGCACTGATGATGTTACCTAGTTGGATCATGAATTGTCTGCAAGAAAACAGCCAAACACAGAGATCACCAAGGACCCAACAGTTCAACTCTGAGCTACAAATATTCTCTTCTATTAGTTGAGTTGGTGCCTAGTTACTCCTTCTCCTTCTCCTCCTCTTTCTGCTCTTTCTTGATTATGAAAATATCCTTCTCCTTCTCCATTATGATGAAAACATCTCCTTTTTCTCCTCCTCCTCCTCCTGCTCTTTCTCTTGATTATGAGAATATCCTTCTCCTTCTCCATTATGAGGAAAACATCTCCTCCTCCTCCTTCTCCTACACAAAGAGAAATCCTTTGGATGGGTTGTTACGTATTTCCTGACATCCCAAGTGAATAAGCAACAGACGATATAGTTTACCTCTACATTTCCAAAATCTTCACCAATTTCCTCCTCCCCCCTCCCCCCCCCCGATCTGGAGCTACATCTGATCCTCCTTGATGATCAACCAAATCAGATCGCATCATAAGCAAGGTTCTACATTTAGGGAAGGAAAACAAAATGCACAGGTACCATATATGTGGTACCTTGCTCAACAGTAGTAACTGTGAGAGGGATCTTGGAGTCCTAGTGGACAACCATTTGGATCTGAGCCAGCCGTGTGCAGCAGCTGCCAAAAAAGCCAACACAGTTCTAGGCTGCATCAACAGAGGGATAGAATCAAGATCACCTGAAGTGTTAATACCACTTTATAAGGCCTTGGAATTATACCACTTGGAATATTGCATTCAGTTTTGGTTGCCACGATGTAAAAAAGATGTGGAGACTCTAGAAAGAGTGCAGAGAAGAGCAACAAAGATGATTAGGGGATTGGAGGCTAAAACATATAAAGAACGGTTGCAGGAACTGGGTATGTCTAGTTTGATGAAGAGAAGGACTAGGGGAGACAGGATAGCAGTGTTTCGATATCTCAGGGGCTTCCACAAAGAAGAGGGAGTCAAACTATTTTCCAAAGCACTTGAGGGCAGGACAAAGAGCAAGAGGTGGAAACTAATCAAAGAGAGAAGCAATTTAGAACTAAGGAGGAAATTTCCTGACAGTTAGAACAATTAATAAGTGGAACAACTTGCCTCCAGAAGTTGTGGATGCTCCAACACTGGAAGTGTTTAAGAAGAGGTTGGATAACCATTTGTCTGAAATGCTATGTAGGGTTTCCTGCCTAGGCAGGGGGTTGGACTAGAAGACCTCCAAGGTCCCTTCAAATTCTGTTATTCTATTGTATTCTATTGTATTCTATTGTATTCTATTCTATTCTATTCTATTCTATTCTATTCTATTCTATTCTATTCTATTCTATTCTATTCTATTCTATATAAGCGAAAGTGGGAAATAGGCACATAAAATAATTCCTGCTTCTCCGTGAGAGCTTTTCCCTCTTCTCTTTCCTTCTAAAACCCAAGAGGAGACCACCTACTTGTTTCAAACAAGCTTCTGAGCAGTTGAGGGCTGGGGGTGACCTTTGCTCACCGGTGAACTGAACTGGATTTGGAATTCGAACTCGAGACCCAGAGGTGAAAGGCATCCTATCCCATTACAAGTCCCTTAAGGCAGCCACATCCCTCGTCGAGGACAAGGGAACAAGGTGGGAGGTCTGCAGGACGGCATGGAGGCGACGGGGCAACGAGACGATTCCGCTTCCTTCGTTTGCATTCGTTGGTTAAGTGGATTTAGAAAAACATCACTTCCCTCTGGAAATGTCCTCACTGGCTGGAAATGCCAATTCCCGAAACATTCCGTATGGACTGAATCTCATTTTGTTCGACAGAGAAGAAATGGTGGTTGGCCTAGAAGAGTGGAAGTCAAAGAGATCTTAGCAAAAACATATGAGAGGCATATTTAGGATGATCTGGTTTAGGTTGTTGTTGTTGTTGTTGTTGTTGTTGTTGTTGTTGTTGTTGTTGTTGTTGTTGTTGTTGTTGTTGTTGTTGTTGTTGTTGTTGTTGTTCTTCTTCTTCTTCTTCTTCTTCTTCTTCTTCTTCTTCTTCTTCTCCTCCTCCTCCTCCTCCTCCTCCTCCTCCTCCTCCTCCTCCTCCTCCCTTCTCCACCCTCCTCCTCCTTCCTTTTCCTTTTCCCCTTCTCCTCTTTTTTCCTTCTCCTGATTCTCCTTCTCTTCCTTCTTCTCCTTCTCCTTCGCCTCTTCCTCCTTCTCCTTCTCCTCCTCCGTCCTCCTCCTTCCTCTTCCCCTCCTCTTTCTCCATTTTCTCCTTCTCCTTCTCCTCTTCCTCCTCCTGCTCCTCCTCCTCCTCCGTCCTCCTCCTTCCTCTTCCCCTCCTCTTTCTCCTCTTTCTCCATTTTCTCCTTCTCCTCTTCCTCCTCCTCCTCCTTCTCCTTCTCCTCTGTCCTCCTCCTTCTGCTTCCCCTCCTCCTCTTTCTCTGTTTTCTCCTTCTCCTTCTCTTCCTCCTCCTCCTCCTCCGTCCTCCTCCTTCCTCTTCCCCTCTTCCTTTTTCTCCTTCTCTTTCTCCATTTTCTCCTTCTCCTTTTTCTCCCCTCCTCCTCCAAAATATAAAAATCCCCTTCTCTATTATTGGGAAAATATCTTCTCTTTCTCCTCCACCTCCTGCTCCATCATCCCACCTTTCTTCTCTACCATTGAAGGTGTCAGATATAATGCTCCCAACTCCTATTTTTCCCCACAGCAGCAACTCTGAGAGGTGGATTGGGCCAGTCCCCTTTTTTCAGCCCAAGTCACCCGACCACGTTTCGTGCCTAAGGTAGGATGAGAGCTTACATCTTCTTTTTTCCAATATAGCATCTTAAGCCCTGCACCATGATTCTCATTCTGCTTGGAAACATTTTTGTGATTGCCATTCCTTCTTTGGATGGCTTTTCTTTCCCTTGTATGGCAAGGGAGCTAATTCAACCAATTGTCTTCTATCCCATCTCTAATTGTTCCAGATGTTGCATTGGTCCATGGCCCTCTGACAGAGTGAACAATGACCATTTCCATTGGAAGGTTCCATTTTCTCCCTGATTTTCTCAGAATGCAATGTTTGGAGGATTCTGGGAAAATAATGGCAGCTGTCCTCAAAATCCATTTTCTTCTAATCACAATAGTTCTTCATCTTTTATTTGTTGTTGTTGTTGTTAGTTGCAAAGTTGCGTCCGACCCATCACAACCCCATGGACAATGTTCCTCCAGGCCTTCCTGTCCTCTACCATCCTCTGGAGTCCATTTAAGCTCCCGCCGACTACTTCAGTGACTCCATCCAGCCATCTTGTTCTCCGCCGTCCCCTTCTTCTTTTGCCCTCCCAGCATTAGGCTCTTCTCCAGGGAGTCCTTCCTTCTCATTAGGTGGCCAAAGGATTTGAGTTTCCTCTTCAGGATCTGGCCTTCTAAAGAGCAGTCAGGGTTGATCTCCTCTAGGACCGACTGGTTGGATCGCCTTGCAGTCCAAGGGACTCGCAGGAGTCTTCTCCAGCACCAGAGTTCAAAGGCCTCCATTCTTTGGCCTTCTCAGCCTTCCTTATGGTCCAACTTTCCCAGCCATCCATTGCAACTGGGAAAACCATACTTGACTATACACACTTCATCTTTTATAACTATGTATAATTCTATTCATTCATTGTATGCATTACCGTATATTTTTACTGGCTTGATTTTAATCCTCTTACTTTGATATTTTTATCCCAAGAAACCCTCCGAGATTAGAAAAATCAGCATTAATAGCGCAGCGCAGTTACATTGTACAATTGTAATCAAAACATTATCATTGTAATTGCGCTGGACTTGGAAATTGTACAAATCATACAATTTATGCCCAATGCATTAAAAAAAAAAAAAGATAGTAATCCTCATTCTAGCAACAACTGAATTTCTCCCCAACTTTGAAAGCTCCAAAGCTCAAGAATATTTCAACGCCATGTGCACAAAGAATTTCAACACTTCTTGGTGGCATTGGTTTGTTATGTGGGAATTAAGCTACACTTCCTGTTGTTGCATTCTGCAGTTAGCAGCAGACTGTTGATGGAGACACAAGTCAAGCTTGTTCCCCATTAAGCCTGTTCCCCAAGCTTTTGAACCAGTCTTCAGAATCTGGTTTTACAGCAGAAATGTAGTGTCATAACACGGAAATGTAATCTCAGGTTGTTTTTCAGTGGTCATCGATAGGAATTAGATTCAGAGTTAAGAAAGTTAAATTCCAGTATTCAGAAGCACGTGGTGTAGACAGCTGGGAGGTGGTACCACCTCCAAATACATATGGAGCCTCTCTTACTTCAAGGTCTTATCCGTAATAAAACTGTCCTGCCTATAGACAAGCTTATATCTCAGAGGAGGTTTCTCTCTGTTGTATAAATCGGTTGAAATATAGTGCAGAATTGATATCACCATCACCAAGATTGCAAAATCAAGAAACATTCCAACTGGTTTTCATAGATAAAATAGGTTAATATCCCCTTAAACTTAATTAATCCAATTATTTAACTAATGTAATAGAAACATCCTACTCCTATTCCTATTCCGGGCTGGCTTGACCCCCATCCTTGCAGTTTTAAATTTATAATTGGTTTTAATTGGGTTATTTTAAATTGATGGCCAAAATGATTAAATGTTTTTTAAATTTTTAAATTTTATATGTTGTGTTTTTACCATGGCTGTTCACCGCCCTGAGTCCTGTTGGAGAAGGGCGGTATACAAATTAAATAAATAAATAAATAAATAAATTCCTATTCCTATTCCTATTCCTATTCCTATTCCTATTCCTATTCCTATTCCTATTCCTATTCCTATTCCACTCTACTCTACCATACCCTACCCTACCCAACTCTACTCTACTCTACTCTACTCTACTCTACCCTGCCCTGCCCTGCCCTGCCCTGCCCTGTCCTGCCCTACCCTACCCTACCCTACTCTACTCTACCCTACCCTACTCTACTCTATTCTCTAATCTAGTCTATCCTATCCTATCCTATCCTATCCTATCCTATCCTATCCTATCCTATCCTATCCTATCCTATCCTATCCTATCCTATCCTCCCCTCCCCTCCCCTGCCCTGCCCTGCCCTGCCCTGCCCTGCCCTGCCCTACCCTACCCTACCCTACCCTACTCTACTCTACCCTACCCTACTCTACTCTATTCTCTAATCTATCCTATCCTATCCTATCCTATCCTCCCCTCCCCTGCCCTGCCCTGCCCTGCCCTGCCCTGCCCTGTCCTGCCCTACCCTACCCTACCCTACCCTACTCTACCCTACCCTACTCTACTCTATTCTCTAATCTAGTCTATCCTATCCTATCCTATCCTATCCTATCCTATCCTATCCTATCCTATCCTATCCTATCCTATCCTCCCCTCCCCTCCCCTCCCCTGCCCTGCCCTGCCCTGCCCTGCCCTGCCCTGCCCTGCCCTGTCCTGCCCTACTCTACCCTACCCTACCCTACTCTACTCTACTCTACTCTACCCTACCCTACCCTACTCTATTCTCTAATCTAGTCTATCCTATCCTATCCTATCCTATCCTATCCTATCCTACCCTACCCTACCCTACCCTACCCTGCCCTGCCCTGCCCTGCCCTGCCCTGCCCTACCCTACCCTACTCTACTCTACTCTACCCTACCCTACTCTACCCTACTCTATTCTCTAATCTAGTCTATCCTATCCTATCCTATCCTATCCTAACACCATCAGTGCTAGAAGGGAATGGGGCTTTCTTTCATTTTATATCCTAGTGGTTTGCTCTGTCCGTGTTCCCTTTTGTGAGTAAGATAGACTTATACCTAGCTTGGCTTTTACTAGGTTTTACAAATGACCTTGAAATTGCAAGAGTTCTTACTCTTCCGTACAAATGAGATGCATTTTGCCCAAAATGCATTCAAAAATTTTAGCAAGGGGTTCTCTGCCCTGTTGCTGGGTGGGCATGGCCATGGTAGGCATGGCCTAGTCGGCCTCCTGCACCACGGCGGTGGGGGGTTTTTGCCCTCCCTGGGCTCCGGAGGCTTTCCTCCGGGAAGGCAAAAACAGCCTCCCCAGGCTCCAGAGGCCCTCCCTGAGCTTCCTGAACTTCCGGTAGGCTGGTTTTTCACCCTCCCTGAGCCTCCACATGCGCCTTGCACTTACCTGCATTCAAAACGGGCTGCGTGGGGACTCCTGGGAGGGGTGGGGTGGGGTGGGAAGGGTCAGCCAGGAGTGGGATTTGGGGGTTCTCCAAACTGCACAGAATCTTAGCTAGACCCCCTGAAAACCCCCAGCAGCCCACCCCTGATTTCGCCACTTGGACATGCGAGTAAAAGTTACACAAAATTAGCATCCTACCTCTGAGATTGGCGTATTGTTGAAATCACAGGGCTGACCGACGTATTTGTTTCTGCTGCTTGTGCAGAGATCCAAAATACTCCTGAGTGATTCATCCTGGAGGCCATCCAGTCTGAAGCCAAGGAGCTTGCCTTGAATCTGTTCTAAAATTCAGCCAAACAGATAAAGGGGGAAAAAAATAAAGAATAGTTTAACCAACTGGAGAATTCAGATTAGAAGATTTTTTTCCAAAGAAAACAAGCTTAGGAAAACACAGCACATATCTCGGTAACTGGTTAGGAGTTTGCTCAAACGGTACGGCAGTCAAACCCCCACTGCTGCTATTATGGGATGGCCTCAATTTTGGCTTTGATTCTTTGATTCAATTTACGGAATAATTATTACCACCCTAGCACACGGTGCTGCTAATTTGCAGGATCTAAGAAGCAGAAAGCATCAATTTTCAGAGCATGGAGCTGTTGGGATGATTGCAAAGCCAGAATGGGTTAAGGTTGGGCATGTCAAACATCCTGGATCAAGGAATCTTTTGACTTGAAGCTTTGATTGATTGATTGATTGATTGATTGATTTTCTACGTTGCTCAGCTCACTTGTACTGCGACTCTGGGAGGCTGACACGATAGCAAAAAGGTTTAAAAGTATTAAAACTGGTCCAGAAAGCAATACTGGTAGTCCTCAACTTACAACAATTTGCCCGGTGACTGTTCAAATTTACATCAGCACTGAAAAAATGACTCATGACCATTTTTCACACTTACGACTGTGGCAGCCTCCCCGTGGTCAAGGGATCAGCATTCAGATGCTCGGCAACTGGCATGGACTTATGACAGTTGCAGTGTCCTACCACAAGATGGTAGCAGAAACATTTTTAAAAAATAGCTCAGTGCTGCTACCTAGTGGACGCTTGAATTTCTGCACCCCAGATATGATAGCCTATATTCAAATCCCGCACAAATTTTCACTGGCTCATATTAGGTTACTAATTATTATTTTATTCTACTTTGCTATGTCTCCTGACCCCAAAACTAATGGGAAATTTTTTTTTGCAAAAGGGAGAAAAGTGTATTCATCTGCGGTTTCCTTTTAAGTCACAGAAAAATCAGCAGAAAATCAGAATCAGGACTTGTTATTGTGTTGTGTTGTGTTGTGTTCTCTCTGTTCTGTTCTGTTCTGTTCTGTTCTGTTCTGTTCTGTTCTGTTCTGTTCTGTTCTATTCTATTCTATTCTATTCTATTCTATTCTATTCTATTCTATTCTATTCTATTCTATTCTATTCTATTCTATTCTATTCTATTCTATTCTATTCTATTCTATTCTATTTCTTCACTCCTCCTCCTCCTCTTCCTCCTCCTTGTATTCCATTCCATTCCATTTATTTACGGCTAGATTTGAGCAGGGCAATCTTTGCAAACTCTCTCTGCTACCTGCCTAATAAATTGATTAATAAACAAGCGCAGCAGAAGCGCGTCAGTCATCAGCATTTGCCCAATGGTAAATCCGTTGGATATCAATGGAGCCAATGCTTTCGTAATGATTTTACAGGCCTATCCCGTCAATTGTTTGCAATTCAGCTTTTTATTCTCCTTAGGGAAATAGATCCTCAGAGAGAATTATCCCGCGAAGAGATCACACATTTCAACATTTCATTGCAAGGCTCACTTGTCGACAATTGAGATTCCAAACAGGTTCCAAGTTTGCACACGGGGTTTTTTTTTTTGTACGTTTAATTTCAGCTGGGAGCCAAAATCTAGGCAAAGAAAGGAGCTTCTCCACTAAACAAGGGGCTACCCCAGATCCCAAAACTATGATGGTTTAGAACAGTGATGGCAAACCTTTTCGACACCGAGTGCCCAAGTGTGTGTGTGCATGTGCGCGCGCCGGAGCACTGGAAACCCGAAGACGAGCTGCCTGTGCACCAGGCAGCTGGTCTTCCGATTTCCGGCATGAGCATGTACGCTGGCACCGGAAACCCGAAGATCAGCTGGTTGGCGCTCGCATGCCTGGTTTTTGGCCATTTTGGGGGCTGTTTTCAGGCTCATTTCCAGGCTGTTTTCAGGGCATTTTCCAGCGCTCCAGCACCTGCAAAGACCAGCTGATGCACCAGAAACCCGAAGACCAGCTGGTCAGCGCTCACAAGATATCTACATCTATCTATCTACCTACCTACCTACCTGCCTGCCATATCTATCTGTCTGTCTGTCTGTCTGTCTGTCTGTCTGTCTGTCTGTCTGTCTGTCTGTCTGTCTGTCTGTCTATCTATCTATCTATCTATCTATCTATCTATCTATCTATCTTTCCCCTTTATTTTTCTTTTTATTTGTATATTTATTTATAGAATAATAATAATAATAATAATAATAATAATAAAATAATAATAATAATAATAATAATAATAATAATAATAATAATAATAATAATAATAATAATAATAATAAACAACCACCTTACTCAGAACAGTTTACATCCTCCGACGATACCTTAACAGTTCCTAGGTCCTTGGTTAGGACTCGAGCTGCTGAGCTATTAACCAGCCTCAAAGGCTGTGAATCTCACTAAAGATTAAATAATAATAATAATAATAATAATAATAATAATAATAATAATAATAATAATTGAAGATAAGCAGCAAGAAAAAAATCACAAAGTACTGGGACTTGAAGTTGAGCGACTGTGGAAAAAGAAATCGTGTGTTGTCCCCATTGTAATTGGAGCTCTTAGAGCAATACCCAAAGGGCCACCCTGCTATTTAGAAATTCTAAATTTGGCGGACTTGAACATTTTGACTCTACAAAAAACCACCTTACTCGGAACAGCTTACATCCTCCGACGATACCTTAACAGTTCCTAAGTCCTTGGTTAGGACTCGAGCTGCTGAGCTATTAACCTGCCTCAAAGGCTGTGAATCTCATTAAAAATTAAATAATAATAATAATAATAATAATAATAATAATAATAATAATAATAATAATAATAATAATAATAATAATAATAATAATAATAATAATAATACACGGCTATGGATGAAACATGTAACAGTGATACCCATTGTCATCAGGGCACTTGGTACCATGTCCAAGAATTTTGCAAAACACATCAAGAAATTGCAGCTTCCTGCAATAACACCAGTGGAATTGCAAAAACCTGCGCTACTCAGAACATCGTATATTTTAAGAAGATACTTGGTTGATACCTAGGACGCTGGCAGCAACCCGTATCAACCACTAGCACCAGTCCATCGTATTTGTGACACATTTTTAAATGTTGAGTTGACTGAGTTTCATGTTGAATGAATAAAAGAGATACTAATAGAAGAGAAAGAACTGGAGAAGATAACAAAATACAAAGACCTACATATAGAAAAATAACTACTATGGTAAAAGGAAAAAAAAGGTGGTACCAATAGCAATAGGCACTTTGCGTGCTACCCCAAAATATTTGGAGCACCACCCTTGAACGCCATCAGCATTGACAATATCACTGTCAGTCAATTGCAAAAGGCAGCTCTACTCGGAACAGCTTACATCCTGCAATGATGCTTTTAATACCATCAAACAACCACCTCTGCCTACCCCAGATCCTTGAGAAAGACTCGATAGGTGGAGAAAAATGCCAAATCCAGTCTGAACCAGTGGTGGGTTGCTCCCGGTTCGAACCGGTTTGCAAGAACCGGTAGTAAAACTGGCGGAAGGCTCCGTCCACCGATCCTGATGTCATCAGGAAGCGTCTGCACATGCGCCATTGCGAACCGGTAGTAAAGGTAAGTACAACCCACCCCGGTCTGAACATCTGGCTGACTGTGCAACAAACCATCATAATATAAAATAAATGTTCTGCCCCTTCCCCATTCCAACCTCCTTTCCTCAAAACCCTGATGAAGTTCACATCTCATCCCGCTTTCCCATTTTTCACCTCACGTAACAAGGCTTGGTTTCCAGAGCCCATCATACGCACATTTTTCTTCGACCTCCGTCACAACAACGAGCCATTTCTGAACCCTGAGAACAAAATTATTCTCAGGCATCCCTATGCCTTGTGTGACAATTTGCTTTTCCTTCTGGCCTCAGGCCAAGTTTAACATGGCTGTGACCGAAACTCCGCGCCAGGAGTGCAAGGTAGCAGTGGCCCAGAATAGAAGAATGATGGATTTGAGGTTTTTTTTAGAAATGTATAGCTCCTCTGTCATTCTGGCAGCGATAACTCTGTAATAAAAATCTGATGTATGGGCCCGAAAGCCACTCCAGAAAATGTCGTATATTCTAACTGCCTCTCCACCCCGGCTTCGTTTTTTTCAGCTCGGAGAGCACAGCTTGTAAATAAATCTACGGTCTCGCACAGCTACTAACCGGCCAGCTAAGCTGTGCCACGAAGTTATTTATTTTACACTCCGGACTCTGCTTCTGAGCCATGGAGTAGAAAAACAATCAGAAGGACAAAGTGTAAATTCTGCCCGCTGATTTATTTACTGTTGTGTTTTCACAGGCCCACACGGCTCTCTCTCGGAGCTGTGCACACTGAGTCCGCTCGTTCAAGCAAAACTTCCACTGTACGCTGGCTGCTAGAGGAATGAATGACTTTATAAATTCTCTAGAATAATAATCCCACGTAAAAGGAATGCGTGCAGAGGAACACCCAGATGGAGCTGGAATGTTTTTAAGAATATAAGATTCTGCTTTTTTGGTTAGGGAAGCACATTTCTCACCGAGGTTTGTGGTACAGCTCAGGCTCCAGGCCTGTCTGCTTACCACCTGTAATGGATCCTTTGGGAGAACTTAATTGGGGCCACCCAAACTGACAGGAGGCCATAGAGACAGCGACGCTTAGATGTTAACAGTCTTCCCTAAGACCCGCTCTAGTTGGAGACTCCGGACGGCCATGTTGGTTTTCAAAAGAAACACCGAAAACACCAGCCCGGTCTCGTTTCCCTCTTTCTGTCTCTCTTTGGAGCTGCTTTGCAGATGTCCGCGGTTTGAAGATCTGGACTGCAGGACTCTAGAGGACACTTTTGAAGGACAGTGGAGAGAGCCAGGGAAAGTCAATGCTTCTTTGCTTTCTACTGGTGGTGGGTCAGTTTCAAGAGTGGGCTTCAAAAATTTGAGCAAGGGGTTCTCTGCCCGGTTGCTGGGTGGGCATGACTATGGTGGGCGTGGCCTAGTCGGCCTCCTGCACCACTGGGGGGAGGGTGTTTTTGCCCTCCCCAGGCTCCGGAGGCTTTTCTTGAGCCTCTGGGAAGGTGAAAATGGCCTCCTCAGGCTCCGGAGCCCCTCTGGAGGCTGGAAACGGGGCTTCCCGAACTTCCAGTAGGCCCGTTTTTCACCTTTCCCGAGCCTCTGTGCATGCCCTGCACTTACCTGCAACCAAAACGGGCCGCGTGGGAACTCCTGGGAGGGGTGGGGAGGGGTGGGGAGGGGTGGGGAGGGGTGGGGAGGGGTGGGTGGGGCCAGCCAGGAGTGGGATTCTCCAAACTGCACAGAATCTTAGCTAGGTAGTTTTTGATTTGCAACCAAAATAGAGCACACCCATCATGGTCATAGGTCATGATGGGTGTGAAATGGGTTGGTGATGAGACCTATCCAGTTTTATGACCAGTCCAGCTACATTTTCCATCTTCAGATAATGTCGAAGGCATGTACTTCCAAAGAGAATTATTTAAGGCTAGGGAGATAAGACCCTGATCTAAAAATTTAACCATGGATGGAAAAACTCTGTAATCTCCCTTCCTTGAAGGACACATCAAAATAGCATCTGGTGGATAAAGAGCTGATAAAGAGCTATCACAGTCACGGGGTCTAGGCCACCGTGTCCATCGGATGCTGGCATTTATAATGAAGATAAAAGCAGTTATCCTAGCCACAATGCAACTGCGGAAACGATAGAACTGTCGTATCTCCCATTAAACCATGTTGATGCAAGGAGCTGTCCAGGGAACGGAGTGAGAAGTTATCCCCTTTCCTGGACTAATTCCAAAGCAGAGATTTGGTCTTTCTGTATACAGGAAAAAATTCTTCTTTCCCTTTTGGACCTCAGAAGCTCATAACAGCTGTTTGTAAACACCCGCGAATCCTAAAATTAGCAGGAGGTTGAACCGGCGCGTCGTTTATCAACGTCTGCTCTCTGGAGCATCTTAAAAATGTTGCAGATCCATTGGCACTTTGGTTAGGGATTTAAGGAGTCAACTAAAGCAGCCAATTGCCGGCAGGGTGCCCTCCTCCCCATCACGGGACATGCGACGATCCCCTGGAGAATGTCCATCTGGCCGCACGGATCAAGACGGTGGGCACTTGTGAAACCCAAGCTTTGGGGAGCAGCAAATGATTTTTCTCTCACTGATCATGCTTTGCTTCAGGAGGTCCATGTTTATTTATTTTTTTTTTTATTGCAAAAGTTTTACAATTACATTTTCACCCCTTTTTTCACCCCCCCACCTCCCTCCCCAAACTTCCCATCCTCCCTAACCCTCCCTAACCCTCCCCCCCAGACTTCCCTATTATGTACTCATAACTAATAATACTGATATATATACCTGAACCCATCCCTCCCCCTATATTATCTTCCCTCTTTATCTCTTTACATTAAGATATTTCTAATACATTATTTTCAAATAAAAGCTATTTGGTACTTTCTAGTTTGGTATTTGTTCTGAACATATTCTATCCACCTTTTCCATTCCCATTCATAAGTCTCTTGTGAACAATCTTTTAAATATGCTGAAATCTTCGCCATCTCTGCAAAACTGGCCATCTTCAAAGTCCATTCCTCGATAGTAGGCAAAGCTTCATTCTTCCAATATTTACCTATCAACAATCTTGCTGCTGTTATCATATACAATATTAATTTTATTTCACCCCGTGTAAAACCCTTAACTATACCCAATAAAAACAATTGTGGAGAAAATTGAATTTTTTTCTTCAAAACATTCTGCATGACCCACCATATTTTTATCCAAAAAGCCTTAACTTTCCTACAGGTCCACCAAACATGATAATACGTAGCATCCAAATATTCGCATCTCCAACATTTTGGCTGAACATTAGGGTACATACATGACAGCTTTTTAGGATCTAAATGCCATCTATAAAACATTTTATAAAAATTTTCCCTCAGATTCTGCGACTGTGTAAATTTAACATTCTGAACCCAAATTTTTTCCCATGTTTCCAACATCACTGGTTCCTCAAAATTTTGTGCCCACTTAATCATACAATCTTTAACTAATTCCGTTTCTGAATCCCTTTCTAGCAAAACATTATAAAGCCTTTTAATATGCATTGGACCTTTCTGTCTTATATGTCTAACCAATTCTTCCTCATGCAACATAATACCAGTTTTTTGGTCCTCTTTCCATCTCAATTGTAATTGATTATATTGTAACCAAGTTAAATTAATCCCTTCGTCCAACAGTGTCTGCAAGGTCTTCAGCTGCCATCTACCCGCATCTGTAAAAAGAACCTCTTTGTATAAAAACCCCCCGAGTGACATTATATTTGTATTCCACAAGGTATGACCAAGATCCAGCCATAACGGTATTTTATAATCCCATTTGAGTCGGTGCTTCTTCCAAACTCTCATCAAAGAGTCTCTAAGTATATGACTTTTAAATACTTTATCAACTTTGTCATCATAAAATAGGTAAGCATGCCATCCAAATTCAAGATCAAAACTTTCTGCATTCAATATTCCAGCCTTTTTACTTCCAAACCAATCACTTGTTAAAGTTAAAGCTGCTGCATCATAATATAACTGTAGGTTTGGAAGTTTAAGGCCTCCTCTTTCTGGAACATCTTGCATAATTTTCAATTTCACTCTCGGCTTTTTATCGTTCCAGACAAACTTATTAAGTCCAGTTTGCCAAACTTTCAGTTGTTTATCACTTTTAAGCACAGGAATCATCTGAAACAAAAACAGAAATCTTGGCAAAATGTTCATCTTAACTGCTGCTATTCTTCCAAGTAAAGACAGTTGCAGCTTTTTCCAAGTCTCCATGTCTTTCTGAACCTCTCGCCACAACACCTCATAGTTATTTTGAAACAATTTCATGTTTGATTCTGCAACCTGAACTCCAAGATATTTTACCTTAGGTACAATTTCAAAACCTGCCCTCCTTTCAAGCTCATGTTTACGATCTTGTGTCATATTTTTGACTATCATTTTAGTCTTTTTTGAATTCACTCTAAAACCTGAAACTCTACCATAGTCTTGTATAATGTCGTTCATCAGGATTGTTGATTCCATTGGTTGTGATAGGGTAACCACCAGATCATCTGCAAATGCCTTTATTCTATAATCCTCTTGCCTTATCATTATGCCTTTCAAAATTTTTGAGTCCCGTATTGTATTTAGCAAGACTTCCAATGTTAAAATAAATAAAAGTGGGGACAACGGACATCCCTGTCTTGTTCCTTTTTCAATTTTAAACTCTGTCGTCAAACTTCCATTAATAATAATCTGTGCTTTTTGCTCTTGATAAATTGCTGAGATCGCCTGTATAAATTGGTCCCCAAAGCCCATCTTTTTTAAAGTCTTTAGTAGAAAATTCCAATCCACTCTATCAAAGGCCTTCTCCGCATCCAAAAAAACCAGCACTGCAGAAATCTGTTTATTCTTGTCAAGATATTCCAATAAGTCTATTACTTGCCTTACATTGTCCTTCATATATCTGCCCTCAATAAATCCCGCTTGGTCCGCATGAATCACCTTTTGGATTACTGGCATCAACCTGTTGGCTAATACCTTCGCATAAATTTTATAGTCTGTGTTCAAAAGAGATATTGGTCTATAGTTCTCTGGTTTTTTAGGACCAACTTGTTCTTTTGGTATCAAAGATATATAAGCAGTTGTCCAAGATGGGGGTATTTTGCCCCCTTGTTGAATATTGCAAAATAAATCTCTAAGTTGTCCCACCATTTCAGCTTGTAAAGTTTTGTAATACACTGCGGTCAAACCATCCGTGCCAGGAGCTTTGGCTGTTTTTAGCTGTTTAATTGCTGCTGTTATCTCCTCCTCTGTTATAGGATAATTCATTCTTTCCTTTTGTTGATCAGTAATTTTTGTAACTCTCTTATCCTTTAAATATTTTTCTATAAGTCCATTCTGCACCTCTTCTTTGGCATATAGTTTAGTATAATAATCCACAAAAGCTTCTTTAATTAGTTTTTGTTGAAAGATTTCTTTCCCTCCAATATCAATACTATCAATAGTCCGTATACTTTGTTTTTTCCTCAATGTGTAAGCCAACCATCTGCCCGGTTTGTTAGCGTTGCAAAATGTATTATGCTTCGCGTATTGTAAACTTGTTGCAACTTGTTCCGCCATAAGCATTTGAAATTGGTCTTTCAAAAGTTTTATAGCACTTCGTATTCTTTCATCTGTTGGGTTTTTAATAAGTAACTGTTCTTTATTCTTTATTTCCATTTCCAACTCAAATCTTTTCTTTTGTCGGAGCAGTCTATGTTTAGAATTCATGTAGATGAGTACCCCTCTCATATAAGCTTTACTTGCATCCCAAACAATTTCAATTGGGGTACCTTTATTCAAATTTATTTCAAAAAATTCTTTCAAATGCTTTTTAAGTTCTATTGTATTTTTTTCATATCTAAACAAGTTCTCATTTAATCTCCAAGAACGTCTCTCAACCTTATCCATCTCAATTTCTATCCATACAGGGCTATGGTCAGTCAGAGTTCTTGGACAAATCTTTGTTCTTTTTGTCTTAACAAGTAGATCATTTGACAACAGGATAAAATCAATCCTAGAAAAAGATCTATGTCTATCCGAAAAAAAAGTATAGTCCAATTCATTTGGATTATGTATTCTCCAAACATCTTTTAATTCCATATCTTCTTTCATATCAAAAAAAGTCTGTGGTAGTCTAATTCTAGACTTTGCCAAGCTCTTTTTATCTAGTTTAGAATCAATTACTCCATTCCAGTCTCCCATAATTAAAATAGATCTATAGTCCCATTGCAATATTTTAGTATGTAACATCTTATAAAAATAATCCTGTTGTTGGTTGGGAGCATAAATTCCAATCAAAAGAATTTGACCATTTGCTGTGAGCAATTCAATTGCTACAAACCTACCATCTTGATCTGCTTCTATAACTTTCGCTGTTAATTTTTTATTTACATAAATAACCACACCATTCTTTTTCTGCGAAGTTGAAGATATATAATGTGCTCCTAGTTTTGAGTTTATCAAATATTTTTGATCTTGAGTTGTGATATGCGTTTCTTGTAAACATATTATATCATTATTAAATTGTTTCAAATATGTAAATAATTTCTTCCTTTTCTGTGCTGAATTCAACCCATTGACATTCCAAGATAGACACTTAAAGGTCATCAGCCTCTTTCTGGAGCACAGAGCAAAATATTTGAAGTTCATCCGAGAGCTTCGATCTCGCTCCTCCCATAGCTCCACTCTCTTGTACGGTACTCTTAACTGCCTTCTTGTCTTGTCTTTCCTGTTGTTGTTGTTGCTTTTGTTTAAGTAGCTTGGAT
This sequence comes from Pantherophis guttatus, assembly GCF_059756535.1. Classification (NCBI taxonomy): domain Eukaryota; kingdom Metazoa; phylum Chordata; class Lepidosauria; order Squamata; family Colubridae; genus Pantherophis; species Pantherophis guttatus. Next base: position 8,877,959 of record NC_142079.1, on the reverse strand, counting down.
TGGGCTCTAGTTATACGTTGATCTTTAACTTCTGTCAACTGAATCAAATCCAAAATTGGAGAAGAATCCAACAAGGGCTCACTCAGAAAACCTCCTTCTGCACCTTGCACATTTTCTAATTCCTGCTTAGACTGTTCTTTCAATTGCCTCTCTTCACTCTCCTTAATTCCAAAACTGTAGATGTACGTGGAGATGGTGTTCTTTCCTTAAGAATAGTACTGTAAAAGTGTTGTGCCTTCTCCACGGTATTCAACCGATATCCTTCTCCCTTATATCTAAAAATTATCCCAGCTGGTGCGTCCCACCGGAAGGGTATCTGTAAATTTCTCAATTCCTTAACAAGAAAACCAAATTCTTTTCTAGCTTTCAGCATTTTAGGAGGTAATTCTTTAAAAATTTCAAGTCGTGAGCCCCCCACTTGTACAGAAGTGTGAAAAGATTTTTACAGGATATCATTTCTAATTTCTCTCTCAGTAAAGTATATGACCACATCTCTAGGCAATTGTCTTTGTCTGGCCACCCAAGAGTTCACTCTGTAAATTTTATCTATTTTATGAAATACCAAATCAGGATTAGCTTGTAAAATCTTAGCCAAGGCTTCAGAGCAAACCTGTCTCAAATCCTGTCTCTCCTCCTCTCGAATTCCCCGAAGCCGTATGGCAAATTCCATCGCCCGGAATTGTATCATAACAATCTCATCTTCAATTCTCTGCATTTTATTGTCAACTTCATCAATTTTATAATCATTGTCTTTCATCTTAACATTAACTTCTGATTTGAATTCTTCAACTTTAAAATCAACTTTCCCAATAAATTCTGCCAGGCCAGACGCCACTTCTGATATTTTTTTGGTCACCTTATTTTGATTCTGTTTCACCATGTCTTTAACTTCATTAATTTCCTGCATAAATTCCTGGTGTGATTTTTGAAGTTTATCATCTATCTCCTGTTGACAGGTCCATGTTGAGAAGACTGTGTAGTCTTCTGGTCACCACCTCTCAAAAACAAAGGATATTTTAGAGCCCAGAAGGGCATGATGAAGGTATACTGTAGGTGTCATAAAATTGCAGCATAGAAGATTTATTCAAAGCTATGGACAAGAATTTAGGGATGCGGTGGTTCGGTGGCTAAGACGCTGAGCTGGTCGATGGAAAGGTTGGCAGTTCAGCGGTTCGAATCCCTAGCACCGCGTAACGGGGTGAGCTCCCATGACTTGTCCCAGCTTCTGCCAACCTAGCAGTTCGAAAGCAGGTAAAAAATGCAAGTAGAAAAATAGGGACCACCTTTGGTGGGAAGGGAACAGCGTTCTGTGCGCCTTTGGCGTTGAGTCATGCCGGCCACATGACCACGGAGACGTCTTCGGACAGCGCTGGCTCTTTGGCTTTGAAACGGAGATGAGCACCATCTCCTAGAGTCAAGAACGACTAGCACATATGTGCGAGGGGAAACTTTACCTTTACCTATAGAGAAAAATTTAGTCAACTAATGGTCAGCAGTAAATTGGCACTAGATAAGGTCCCACAGAATTTGAGGAGGGCTGAACTTGGATCTCTTGTGGCAACACAAAGACGCTAAACTAATGACACATTTAACTCCACCTTCCAGTTCTGTCTCCTCTTCTCCTGCAATAGGAGACCATTCATTGCATGGAGATCATGGATGAAACGTCTTCTTGTCTTCTTTTGCTTTTATTAGAGGGTGGGGTGATCCATTGGAACTAAGAGTGAAGACGTTCAGAGCTAAGAAAAATGATACTTCTTGATCTATTATATACTGTAGAATTTGATGATGGCCAGAGTTGAATGGAGAAAACTAACAACAGTTTGCTACCATTAATCTTGAGGGCTGCATATGATTTCGAGCATCAAAGCAGGGGTGAAATCCAGCAGGTTCTGACAGGTTCTGGAGAACCGGTAGTGGAAATTTTGAGCAGTTCGGAGAACCCGCCAAATACCACCATTGGCTGGCCCCAGAGTGGGGTGGGAATGGAGATTTTGCAATATCCTTCCCCCAGGAGTGGGGAGGGAATAGGGATTTTGCAGTATCCTTCCCCTGCCATGCCCAACAAGCCACACCCAACAAGCCACACCCAAAGAACCGGTAGTAAAAAATTTGGATTTCACCACTGCATCAAAGTCATAAATTCTTAGTATCACCTGCTAGGAAGCCCCAGCAGAAGAGTTCCCCTTGAAGAACATCACAAGAGCCCCAGGCATTACTTGGCGTTCTGAGACACAAAGCACTTCCATATGGAAAAGCCAGCTCAAATGCACTAGGATTCACCATGTTTCCCAAGCTAGTTGTTCAACAGGAAACCGGATGATCTAGAATGGAGCAACGGAGAAGCGATTTTAGCCAAGTTGGTGGAAGCAGGATGGTCATGAGGTCTGTTGCTAACTGCTTTGGAGGGATTGTGGAAACAACATCAAGTGGTGGTGCCATGTTATGGTCTACTGGGTGAGGCATTAGCTTGATCCAGAATGACTCTTTCAATGCTTTCAATATTACAATTATTCTAATTCTCCCTTGAAACATTTCTGGACTTCATCTTCCATCACAATTCCACTGTGCGTTTGCTTTGGAAGGTGATTTTGAGGAACGCTACTAAAAAATAGGATAAAATTGGACAGCAAAGGTGAGCAACAAGCAAGCATTGGAGTAGAGAACATCAGACAGGTCACCAGAAGGCAAAATCACGAAACTGCATCTCACTTACTTTGGCCGTGTCATGTGAGGCAGGGATGGGTTCTAAAATTTTTTTACTACTGGCTTTTAACGGCTTGCAGAACTGTACCGAACTACCCATTTATTTTTGCAGGCACTGAACTACTCATGTATTTTTGCAGGCACCGGTCTACTCATTTGTTTTCTTTTAACACTGATGAGCTGTAGGGCGGCCCTTTGAAGCCCCACGGGGTGGGGCCAAATAAAAGGTAAGAATAACACGGGGGGTGGGGGGTGGAGCACGGGGGTGGGGGGCACAGGGGGCGGGGGGGCAGAACCAGTTTGGTGACATCATATCGTCACCGCTATCGGCTCGGGAGAACGGGGCCGAACCGGGAGGAACCCACCACTGTTGTGAGGGAATTCATGGGAGAAAGCAATTATGCTAGCAGTAAAAGGTTACCCACCAAAGAACACGGTGGCTGGACAACATCAAAGGTGACACCAGCCACAGCATAGAACAACTCAAAGACGTAGTGCAAGATCGGAAGATGTGGAGAGACCTTGGCCCATAGAATCTCCAAGAGATGGACACAACAGAATGGATAACACCATCGCTAAAATATATAAAGGGTAGAATAACAGAGTTGGAAGGGACCTTGGAGGTCTTCTAGTCCAACCCAACTGCTTAGGCAGGAAACCTTATACCATTTCAGACAAGTGGTTGTCCAATATCTTTGTAAAAATTCCCAGTGTTGGAGCATTTACAACTTCTGGAGGCAAGTTGTTCCACTGGTTAATTGTTCTCACTGTCAGGAAATTTATCCTTAGTTCTAGGTTGCTTCTCTCCTCAATGGGTGATTAATTTCCACCCGTTGCTTCTTGCTCTATCCTCAGATGCTTTGGAGAATAGCTTGACTCCCTCTTCTTTGGGGCAGCCCCTGAGATATCTGAACACTGCTATCATATCTCCCCTAGTCCTTCTCTTCATCAAATTGCTTAACACATTGTAAGCCGCCTTGAGTCTCCGGAAAAGGGCGGCATATAAATCGAACCAATAAAGAAATAAATAAATAAACAAACTAGACATACCCAGTTTCTGCAACCGTCCTTCATATGTTTTAGCCTCCAGTCCCCTAATCACCTTTGTTGCTCTTCTCTACACTCTTTCTAGAGTCTCCACATCTTTTTTACATCATGGTGACCAAAACTGAATCTATTGATGACATTCTGAGTTTTCCAATTCACAAACAATGCTTTTGGAGCATCTTTGCCCAAATTTAATGGGTGGGTTTCCTTGCGTGGTGTGGCATCAAGAGAGACCTTCAGCCAACATCTATTTTTCTCCTGTGACTGATTCTTTTCCTCCCATGTTTTTGCCTTTCACCATTCAGACAGATTGTTGGGGGCTTTTTTAACCATCCTGATCCTCCTGTAATGAGGGCTGTTCTGCTTGGCTGTACCCCCTCCCCATTTTTTTCCCTCCTTTTTGACACATCAGCGAAATGTTTTCCCGGATTTGATTGATGGGTGTAATGCTTCAGTGGAGCGTGCAATTTTTCCATCCAACTTTTGCCGGAGTGTTACAAGGAGCCTCGGAGACTGCTCGTAGTCTCTCGGTTTACTCCCAACTCCCTTGCTCTTTTTTCCCCCCACCCAAAAAAAATTCACACAATTGCACAGACTCACACACTACATCAAGGGATGATACTTGGCAAAACCGAGCCAGAATATGCGACATTTTCCATCTTCAAGGAAGAAAGAGATGGCAATAAAGGAGAGTATTTGTAGATCAAGGTTGAAATGAGGGGTCCTTGGTGCTTTCTCAGTTTGGTTGTTTTCTTGCAGACGTTTCATGACCTAACTAGGTAACCTCATCAATTCTATAAGAGAGTGGGTTTGCGAGGAAGAGGAGGAGGAGGAGGAGGAGGAGGAGGAGGAGGAGGAGGAGGAGGAGGAGGACTATGTGGTCCTTGTTGCTCTCTCAGCTTGGTTGTTTTCTTAAAGACGTTTCATGACCTAACTAGGTACCATCATCAATACAAATCCCACTCCCTCCTAGCACTGATGATGTTACCTAATTTGGGTAATGAAACGTCTGCAAGAAAACCACCAAACTCAGAGAGCACCAAGGACCTCTCAAAAGAGATTTTTTGGGGAAGACCTGATTATGATCCAATTTTTAGGGGTGGAGAATTGTGATGGGTAGGAGGTGGTTTAGGGGTTGTTTAGGGATGGGGAATTTGTGGTGGGTGGGAGTGTGTTTGGGGATTGTTGTGTGTGTTGGACCTGGTCTTTGGGTGTTAAGTGAATTTCGTCGTATGGGTATACTGTGTCTACACGTACAATGACAAGAAAGTTATTTATTTATTTATTGGTTTGATCAATTCAAGCTTCTGAAAAGATTTGTGGAATCCAAACCAACTATTTCTATTCCTCTGCAATCAGGATTATTCTCTGGCCATTTAGGGAAAGACAGCAGAACTGTAATATCCACCAGAAGGCGTAGCAAAGTATAATTTTCAGTCGGGTGGTTTCCCCCATTTTGGGGGATATGGGAAGCCAACTTGAAGCTTCTCGGGTTTCTTCTCTTCCTTCTTCCCCACAAAAATCCGGTGAGGAACGGTGCTGTTATTCAATATTGGCTCCCAAATTTTAGTAGCATGAACTGGAGGAGGAGAGGGGTGGGTGGGTGGGTGTCTCATATACTTCAAAAATCACAGCAAGAGGCCCTGTTGGACTACCCTTTCTTGAAGGGCCACCAGTTCCCTCATTACCTTCTCCAGGACTTTGAAGGTCAACCTTAGCGCTGTAATTAGCCTATCGCCCCCCCCCCGCCTCCCCCCTCCCCACCAGTCTTGCAGGTGGCAGAGAAGTGGTGTAACACGATCCAAGCTTCTAACTCCAACAAGGCTTAAAGCAGCTGCATTCTGTACCAGCTGAAACATGTAAGCTGTCTTGAAAAGCAGCACCATGAAAGGGGCATGGCCATCACTCCATCTGGATAGAACCAGGAGATGCAGAGCTGAGGCGAGGCCCATTTTTTCCTTGCTCGGGCCTACATTCGTATCAAAATGTGGCGCAGGATAACAGAATAACAAGAGTTGGAAGGGAACGCAGAGGTCTTCTAGTCCAACCCCCTGCTCAACAGGAAACCCTATACCAGTGATGGCTAACCTTTTTGCCATCGCGTGCCAGGAGGGGAGGGCAGGGGGGGTCGCGCGCGCGTGCCCACACCCATAATTCTATGCGCCCCGCCCCTGCGCACATGCCCCCCCCGCTCCCCTCACTCCTGGCACGTGATGGGCCCGGTAGGCCTGTTTTTCTCTCTCACCAGGCTCCAGAGCCTCTCTAGGAGTCTGGGGAGGGTTAAAACAGCCTTCCCCACCCCCCTGGAGGTCTTCCAGAGGCCAGAAATGGCCTGTTTGCCAACTTCTGGTGGGACAGGAAGGCAAGAGCAGCTAAAGCAAAAAGGACGACTCGGGAGTAAGGCCAAGAGATGATTGGCCCCTCCCATAAGGTTTAAAAGACCAGCAATGGCTCTTGGGCTCTTTGTCGGAAAACAACGTTGATAGATTTGTTTCTTGTCTTGCTGCACTTATTTCTTGTCGGCGTCTTCTTCTTCTGAACTTTTGCCTGAAAGTTCGGCCAAAGAGGTTGCAGAAAAAAATGCTTTTAAAAGGCTCTGATTATCTCAGCTGAGCCGCGCGATCATCAGAGGCTTTTTTTTTTCTTTTAAAAGCATTTGTAGAAAAAATGCTTTTAAAAGTAAAAAAAAAAGCCTTTGATGATCATGTGGCTCAGCTGGGAAGGGGGGGGCAGGGATTTCTGCTACCGGTTCTCCAAACACCCACCGCCATCGCTACCAGATCCAGCGATCCGGTCCGAACAGGGAGAATTTCACCCCTGGAATGCAGTATTGCAGTCTGACTCTGCCCATTGCCGGGAGTTCGATCCTGACCGACTCAAGGTTGACTCAGCCTTCCATTTTTCCTAGGTGGGTAAAATGAGGATCCAGATTGTTGGGGGGCAATAGGCAGACTCCATAAACTGCTTAGAGTAAAGCACTGTGAAGTGGTACCTAAGTCTAAGTACTATTTTGCTGCCCTGTCCTCACCCCCAAAAAGCTAACACAACCCTTGGTCGTATACGTAAACAGAAGTATCACATGAAGTATTAGTACCGCTTTATAAAGTACCTTAGTAAGACCACACCTGAATACTGCATCTAGTTTTGGTCATCACATTACAAAAAAGATGTTGAGACTTTGGAAAAAGTGCCAAGAAGAGCAACTAAGATGATGAAGGGCCTGGAGACCAAAACATATGAAGAACAGTTCCAGGAATTGAGTTTGGCTAGTCTACTCTAGAGAAAAGGAGGACTAGAGTGGGACATAAGAGCAGTGTTCCAGTATTTGAGGGGCTGCCACAAAGAGGAGGGGGTCAACTTATTTTCCAAAGCACCTGAAAGCAACATAAGAAAGAATGGATGGAAACTAATCAAGGAGAGAAGCAACCTGGAATTAAGGAGAAACTTCCTAACAGTGAGGACAATTAACCAATGGAACAGCTTGCCTTCAGAAGTTGTGGGTGCTTCATCACTGGAGAGCATAGTAAAAAGCAGAGACATCACCCTGCCAATCAAAGTGCGTATAGTCAAGGCGAAGGTTTTCCCAGTTGCAATGAAAGTTCGACCATAAGGAAGGCTGAGCGCCAAAGAATGGAGGCCTTTGAACTCTGGTGCTGGAGAAGACTCCTGCGAGTCCCTTGGACTGCAAGGCGATCCAACCGGTCAGTCCTAGAGGAGATCAACCCTGCCTGCTCTTTAGAAGGCCAGATCCTGAAGAGGAAACTCAAATCCTTTGGCCACCTAATGAGAAGGAAGGACTCCCTGGAGAAGAGCCTAATGCTGGGAACGATGGAGGGCAAAAGAAGAAGGGGACGGCAGAGAACGAGGTGGCTGGATGGAGTCCCTGAAGCAGTCGGAGTGAGCTTAAATGGACTCCGGAGGATGGTAGAGGACAGGAAGGCCTGGAGGAACGTTGTCCATGGGGTCGCGATGGGTCGGACACGACTTCACAACTAACAACAACATAACTGGAAGTTTTAAAGAAAAAACTGGACAGTCACCTGTTCTGAAATGGTATAGGGTCTCTCCTGCTTGAGCAGAGGGTTGGACTAGAAGACCTCCAAGGTCCCTTCCAACTCTATTCTGATTGATTGACTCTATCCATCGACGTTTATCAGAAGAATTGGCTGGGGAGGACTCAGCTCATGGCTTGATGGGAAATGAATTAGCCACCCTGTTTATTTTGTTAAGGCCGGATTCTCCGTGCCAAACAGGCAACGGTTACCTCTTGTCGTGCCTCGCTCCTTCCTGCATTTGGGCCAGGTGTCAGTCAAAGCCCGACAGGAGAGGGAAATCCGCCCCGGGGAAGCCGGATGTATCCAAAGCCTTTGGAGACCCCCTCCTCTCTGTGCGTTAAGTCTCCTGGGTTATGGGAAATGGACTCAACTCTTCAGGAAATGACAGCAGGACCTCTTCCTGTTATCTCACTGGATGACCACTCAACAGGAAATAACATCCTTAACACGGAGCGTGCGGTTGGATGGCTGGGTGAAAACACCTCTTTTTCGAAAGTTTTGTTCTGCAGGTGACCGATCTGCGTTCGTCCCATTCTGTTGGAGACATTTTTGCTTTGATCTTCCCAAAGGGATGCTTTACCAATTTATTATTATTATTATTATTTGCAGGTTTGATGTCTCCTCAACACAGGTGCGCATCAGATCCATTGGTGGAAGGTACCTTTGGATTCTGACTTTATTTTCCTGTTCGGGGCTCTCCGCTCAAAAAAATGATCCATATTTTCCACCAGGAAAATACCACAAGGTATTAACAAGAGATGTTAAAACAAGACGATAGATATGAACGCCGGAACTCTTCCTTCTGGGTATAGTAAGGGATAATTACAAAAAAGAAGAAATATATTTTATGGTACACATATTAACGGCAGTGAGGTTGATATTCGCACAAAATTGGAAATGCAGAGAGAACCCACAAGAGGTAGAAATAATTAACAAAATATTGACCTGTGTAGAAATGGACAAGTTAACAATGGAGCTCAAAGATAAAGATGAATCGGAATTCTATGTAACCTGTAACACGTTTTATAAATGGCTAGAGAAATGGTGGAATGTAGGGATAGAGAATTAGAAACAGAGTGAAGAAAAGGGGAGAAAAATAAATAAAATTAAATTTAGAAATATTAGATAGGAATAAATTGGATTTGAATAGAGGCAAAGGGAATATGTATGCAATTGAAGTGTGATTGAATCAGGGGTGGGTTCTAAATTTTTTTACTACCGGTTCTGTGGGCGTGGCTTATTTTGTGGGCGTGGCTTGATGGTCATGTGACAATTATTTAGGATTTAGCAGAGGTACTAGTCTACCAGGCTTTTAACTGCTTGCAGAGCTATACCGATCTACCCATTTATTTTTGCAGGCACTGATCTACTCAAGTATTTTTGCAGGCATTGATCTACTCATGTATTTTTGCAGGCACTGGTCTACCCATTTATTTTTGCAGGTACTGGTCTACTCATTTGTTTTCTTTTAACACTGATCAGCTGTAGGGCTGCCCTTTGAAGCCCCACGGCAAGAGTTTAAACAGTTTTTTTCCCTCTAGCCATCAGCTGGGACTCAGGAGGCAGCAATAGATTGGGGGTGGGGCCAAATAAAAGGTAAGAATAATGCGGGGGGGCTCCGGGGGGGCGGGGGGGCAGAACCGGTTCGGTGACATCATATTGTCACTGCTACCGGCTCAGGAGAACCGGGCCGAACCGGGAGGAACCCACCACTGGATTGAATGTACAAAAAGTATATATGGAATATGCATGATATTATATTGTAAAATACACAAAAGAAAAAGTGTTAGAAAAGTATGTATCAGACAAGTCGCACCAAGTCTAAAGTTTTCAAATTGTATACTTAATAAAATTTATTAAAAAAGAAAAAGAAAATACCACAAGGTCCGTACAAGCCTAAAGCAAGCAGGAGATCCAAAGGGACATCTAGTCATGGACCGAAAGGAGAAGTCACCAGGGTAGAAGTGAAATTTTAGAAATTTTTCCTAACAAGACAGGCAGGAGCAATCGAAGAGAATATTTGTTGCTCAGGGTTGCACCGTGGGGTCCTTGGCGCTCTCTGAGCTTGGTGGTTTTCTTTCAGACATTTCATGACCAAACTAGGTAACATTATCAGGGCCAGAAGGGAAACCTTCTAATGCTCCCTTCGAGCACTGATGATGCTACTTCGTTTGGTAATAAAATGTTTGCAAGAAAACCACCAAGCTCAGAAAAGTACCAAAGACCCTACAATCCTCCTCCTCCTCTCCTTCTCCACTCTACAAACCCCACTCCCTTCTAGCACTGATGATGTTACTTAATTTGGTAATGAAAGGTCTGCAAGAATTTATTTTCCATCATTCTTTCTTTCGTCTATTGTACTTTGATCTTCAACATTTTTTCTCCCCTCTCTCCTTTATCCCTCTTTCTCGTTTTTCCTATTCTCCAACCATTCATACCACCTACACCACACTTTGTAATATTCTGTATCCTCTTTCTCCTTGATTTCTTTTGTTAATTTGTCCATCTCTGCACACTCTAAGATTTTCCTAATTAAATCTTCTTCTGATGGTTAAGTTTTCCTTCTTCCAATTTTGCGCATAGAACTATGCGGGCTGCTGTCCATATATGTAATATTAAATAATATATTTCCTTAGTATAGTTTTCTACGGAAATCCCTAGTAGAAACTGCTCAGTAATAAGATAAAGTCAAAATGTGTGTGAATAGATGTAAATAGTAAGAAAGGATCCCTTCGAAGTAGCTGTAGGGAAAAGTGATATGTATATAAATGTTGTGTGTTTGTGTCTTGTTTTTAATGTTTTCAAAATAAAAAACTTTTTTAAAAAAAGAAAGGTCTGCAAGAAAACAACCAAGCTCAGCACCCTACGATCCTCCTCCTCCTCCTTTCTCCTCTTCCTCCCACATCCCACTCCCTTCTAGCACTGATGATGTGAATTAACAAAATGTCTGCAAGAAAACTACTAAGCTCAGAGAGCAACCAGGACTCTGCAAAGGACAGAAAGTTCTTGGAAACAAGGTAGAGATATTCCAGACATCTTCCTTCACCTTGGATTCAAAGTCTAAGGCATTCTTCTAAAATAGCCCACGGCAGGGAGAAAAAAGCAATCAGAGAAAAGTTGGTACAATTATTACGAGAACCTTTTGACTGAGTTGTCAAAATATCTGCAGGTTTTCTTAAATAATAAAAAAAAAAACAACAGAACAGTTTTGTGTTCTGATTTATGATCCAACCGTGGTGTAAAGTATGTGTCTAGCTTGGGTTAACAGATGTTTGCTGAATTCCCAGTTTCTCCCATAATCTGTATATTTTGTCCCATACGTAGGCATATGATGGAGTGCTGGCCCATTAATCATTCCCAAATGGAAGTGTGAGCCAGTTTTATTCGCTTTCTGGCGCACCGAGCCCGTCTAAATTAAGCGGAACGTGAGCTGAATATCTCTTCAGCAGATTCACTCACCTCTTGGTGGGACAAGGTAGCTTTCAAAGGAATGATTCGGGGGAACCAAACCGACGTTATTTTTAAGAGCGATGCTTAATACAGATGGTCCTCGATTTACCGCCACCATCGGGCCCAACATTTCCGTTCGCTAAGGGAGAAAGTTGTTAAGTAGCCCCATTTTACGACATTCTTGTCGGACCGAATCACTGCAGTTGTCGTAAGTTAGTCACAAGGTCGTTAAGTGAATTGACTTTGCTCGTCAAAAGGTCACAAAAGGAGATCACGTGACCCCCGGGGAGGCTGCAACCATCATAAATATGAACCAGTGGCCAAGCATCCGAATTTTGATCCCGTGACCACAGGGATGCCGTAATGGTCGTACGTTTGAAAAATGGTTATAAGCAGTGGTGGGATTCAACCGGTTCAGGTCAGTTCAGGCCATAGTTAAATTGCTGGCTGGCCCCACCCCTCCCTGTCCCTTCCAGGAGTCCCCACGTGCCCCATTTGGGCTCCCAGGTAAGTGCAGGGAGGCCTAAGGTAAAGGTAAAGGCTCCCCTCGCACATATGTGCTAGTCGTTCCTGACTCTAGGGGGCGGTGCTCATCTGTTTCAAAGCCGAAGAGCCAGTGCTGTCCGAAGACGTCTCCGTGGTCATGTGACCGGCATGACTAAACGCCAAAGGCGCACGGAACGTTGTTCCCTTCCCACCAAAGGTGGTCCCTATTTTTCTACTTGCATTTTTTACCTGCTTTCGAACTGCTAGGTTGGCAGAAGCTGGGACAAGTCACGGGAGCTCCCCCCGTTACGCGGCACTAGGGATTCGAACCACCGAATTGCTGAACCTTTCGATCGACAAACTCAGCATCTTAGCCGCTGAGCCACCGTGTCCTCGCAAGGAGGCCTACTAGGCCCAAAACAGGGCATGGGGGGGATGCAGCCCCCCCGCCCCATGGTCCATTTTCATTCCCAGGAGGCTGCAGGGAGGCCTACTAGGCGTAAAATGGGGTGCAGGGAGTGCGTGTCTTCGCCCCGCAGCCCGTTTTTGCTCCCAGGGGGGTGTGGGAGACCGAATGCTGCCTGTCACACCCCCTGGCCACGCCCACCATGGCCACACCCACCCAGCCGTTCATTAGGGCAGAGAACTGGTTGTTCAATTATTTGAATCCCACCACTGGTTATAAGTCACTTTTTTCAGTGGTGTTGCAACTGTGAACAGTCGCTAAATGAACTGTCGTAAGTAGAGGACCACCTACTAAACTTTAGGGAATAGTGTTGGGGAAAACACGTGTATTTCGCTACCGTTTTCAAATTTTCAAGAATCTGAACTACTAATGGTCAAAGCAAATTAGCAATAGATCAGAGTCTACGGAATTCAAGGTGGGCTGCACATCGATCTCTCGTGGGCGCGAAAGGATTCGAGACTGATGACAAGTTTGCCCCCTCCTTAAGGCTCAGCCTGGTCACCTTCTAACAGTGAAGACTGTACACAATTGTTCGTTTACCAAACGAAGAGTGAAAACGGGTTGATTATTGTTCTCATACAAACCTGTTACTCACTTCCTTGTTAATTCAGTGGATATGAATGTTTGAGAGAGCAGCTTAGGAAGAACCTCAAACTCCTGCTTTAAATCGCTCCTGCAAATACTGAGATAATAGCTTTATTTGGCCCAAGCCAACTCAAGGTCATCGCCTAGTTCGCAAGCTTTGAAGTTCTTGAGAACTTGTCATCAGGTTCGGAAAACAAAGGGAAAATAGGAGGAGGCTGACATACATATAGTCAGCTCGGTGTCACGGATGAAATGTGAGAAGATGTTAGAGACATGCAAATCAAGTCCTATCAAAGAGTTGTCAGACTGGTTTCAGGTTGCGGCCACATAGTTTGAACATTCAGGTGCTTGAGTTGAATTCCTCCAAGAATGTGTAAGTTGTCTTTCTGGTGTGTTGTTTAACGTGGCAATAGTAAAGGACTGGGGAGACAGGATAGCAGTCTTCCAATATTTGAGGGGCTGCCACAGAGAGGAGGGAAGTCAAGCTGTTTTCCAAAGCACCTGAAGGCCAGGCAAGGAAGAATGGATGGAAGCTGAACAAGGAGAGATTCAACCTGGAAATAAGGAGAAATTTCCTGACCGTGAGAACAATCAACCTATGGAAAAGAAGTTGCCTTTGGAAGTTGTGGGAGCTTCATCACTGGACACTCTCAAGAAGAGATTGGACTGCCATTTGTAGGAAATGGTGTGGGGTCTCCTGCTTGGGAGGGGGGGTTGGACTAGATGACCTACAAGGTCCCTTCCAACTCTGTTAAATCTTTCAATATTTGAGAGAGAAGAGGTGTCAACCTATTCTCCAAAGCACCTGAAGTCAGGACAAGAAGTAACGAGTGAAAAATCATTAAAGAGAGATCCAACCTAAAAACTAAGGAGAAATTTTCCGATAGTGAGAACAATCAATTATTGGGATGGCTAATCTCTGAAAGTCGTCGGCGCTCCATCACTGGCGGTTTTCAAGAAGAGACTTTTTTTCCTTTTAAAAATATTTTTTCTATAACCTCTTCGGCCGAAGAGGTTGTAGAAAAAGTGCTTTTAAAAGCCTCTGACGATCCCAGCTGAGCCGCACGATCATCAGAGGCTTTTTTCTTTTTTTTTTTACTTTTAAAAGCATTTTTTCGGGCGAAGAGGTTGTAGAAAAAATGCTTTTAAAAATGAAAAAAAAAAGCCTCCGATGATTGCGCGACACAGCTGGGCAATGGGGGGTGAGCAGGGATTTTTTGCTACCGGTTCTCCGAACTACCCGCCTCCATCGCTACCGGATCGGGTGATCCGGTCTGAACCGGGAGCATTTCACCCCTGGTGCACCCTGAAAAACAAAATCCAAAGAGGGAAATCTAAGGCAACTCCAAATTATTCTATTCATGAGCTTTTTCTCCAGCAGAGCCAAGAAAGAGAAAAAGTGTGAGCGGCAGGTATATGGCTAGATGTGTTTAACATACCCCACCGTATTGTCGGCAGGAAGGTGTTTTCCATCCAACTGGATCCATTTTTCAAGTCTTTTGTTTTCCTAAGAACAAACCATCTGCAGATGGGAGAGATCATTTTATGGACAATTAAAGATCTTGTGTAGGTGCCAAGCATCTGTAGTGCGGCGAAATCAAATTAATTACCCCAAGCAAGATTTCCAACAGGTTTGCTTCACTAAGGGGGATTTGGCTGGATCCCTTAAGGCCAACGGTATTTCCTTTCCCCCACTCAAAATCACCCCCCAACTCTCTTTTATCACCGTTCCTCTCTCATCCCCCTTTTTTTTTTTTTTTTGCTTTGAGAATGGGTGGAAGAGGCCAACCAACTGTTGACTCAGCTCCATCCTTCCTTTTGGCCATCCTTCGCATCTTCGCATGATTCCATCATCAGAGATCCACACAAGAGCCCATTGCAACGTTTGCCAAGAAAGATAGACAAAGGGGGATGTGAATACGGATTTTGCAAGCTCATCTCTCCCTGCCCAGGGAGTACCAAAGGGATGCTGATGAAGAAGCAATGACTGTTTTGGCTAGCTTCACCTCCGCGTGATCGATGGTTCCTTCCTTTCTTCTCTCTTCACATCATTAGGAGCCAGAATGCATGAGCTACAAAGGCTGAATGATGGGAAATGGGAGGGTTCCATTATTGTTGTAGGGGAAATGAACGAAAGAGGGAAAGGGGGTGGGATGGGTGGGATGGGATCATAAGGAGGGACCTCACAAGTTCAAATCATTTGCAAGGTGTTGGTTGCGTCTGTATCAGAATAGAGTAGAGTAGAGTAGAGTAGAGTAGAGTAGAGTAGAGTAGAGTAGAGTAGAGTAGAGTAGAGTAGAATTAGAATAGAATTAGAGTAGAGTAGAGTAGAGTAGAGTAGAGTAGCGTAGAATAGAATAGAATAGAATAGAATAGAATAGAATAGAATAGAATAGAATAGAATAGAATAGAATAGAATAGAATAGAATAGAATAGAATTCTCTATTGGCCAAGTGTGATTGGACACACAAGGGATTTGTCTTAGGTGCATATGCTCTCAGTGTACATAAAGGAGAATAAAATACATTCTTCAAAAATAAAAAGACACAACAGTATAATAAATTGAAAGATACAAGCCACTTCGGTTATAGTCCTAAGTGGGAAGAGATAGATACTAGTAAGGAAGAGAAGAGTAATAGTAATACAGTAATAATAATAAATCAACTTTTTATTTATTTATATAAATATTTATTTGTTAAATAAATATTTAATAAATAATCATAAATAAATAGTAATAATAGTAAATCATCTCAACGTTGCAGGTTTGGTGGCTACGTCTTGAATACATCCTTCCAAATTTTGGTTCCTGAACGTGAATTAGAACATAAAATAATAGAGTTGGAAGGAAGCTTGGAGGTCTTCTAATCCAACCTCTTAGTCAAGCAGGAAACCCTATACCATTCTGGACAAATGGATGTCCAGGCTTTTTTTTTAAAAAAAAAAACCAGTCATGGAGCACCCACAACTTCTGAAGACAACTTCTGTTCCATTGGTTAATTGCTCTCACCATTAGGAAATGTCTCCCTACTTCTAGCTTTGTTCTCTCCTTGGTTAGTTTCCACCCATTGCTTCTTGTCCTGCCTTCAGGTGCTTTGGAGAATAGGTTGACCCCCTCTTCCTTCTGGCAGTCCCTTAACTTTTGGAACAGTGCTATTTATTTATTAAATTTATTTATTTATTAAATTTGTATACCGCTCTTCTCCTTTTGGACTCAGGGCGGTGAACAGCCAAAATAAAAACATTTGTACACAAAAGTTAAAATAATTATTAAAACTAATTAATGAAATTTGGCCCATAATTTAAAACATATCAATTAAAAATCAGTATCAAACGTTAAAATATCATAAAAACGCTATCATATCACCCCTAGTCTTTCTTTTCATTAGTCTAGAGATACTCAGTTCCTGTAACTGTTCTTTGTATGTTTTATTCTCCAGCCCCTTAATCATTCTTGTTGCTCTTCACCGCACTCTTTCTAGAGTCTCAACATCTTTTTTTATATCGTGGAGACCAAAACTCGATGCAGAGTATTCAAAGTGTGGTCTTACTAAGGCTTTGTAAAGTGGTACTAATACTTCACATGATCTTGATTCTGTCCCTCTATTAATGCAGTCTAGAATGGCGTTGGGTTTTTTTTTTTGACTGCTGCTTCACACTGTTGGAATATTTAAGTGATTGTCCTCTTAAATACGAGTCAACAGTGAAACGGTGAACTTTAATATGAGCCAACAGAAGAATTTTTGCACCCCAGAATAAATTTTGTGCACAGCCCTTGAAGTCAAGATTCCTAATTTGGTGAAGGCAACTCCCCATCGTTCTGATGATGCTTAACTTCAGTGCTCAGTTCACACTGTTCGGTCTTCTGAAGTTCTTGGTGAACATCACAGAAGTCAGAGATTCAGTGAGGATGACAAGGCAACAGGGGCTTTGTGTCATCTCTTCCTGGCCCTCCAAATGAAATTGGGTAGCCCCAGTGAATCCTCTCAATTCCTGGCAAATAGATGGGGAAGAAATGGAGGTAATGACAGATTTTATTTTCCTGGGTTCCAAGATCACCGCAGATGGGGACTGCAGCCAAGAAATTAAAAGACGCTTGCTCCTGGGGAGGAAAGCTATGGCAAATCTAGACAGCATACTAAAAAGCAGAGACATCACCCTGCCAACAAAAGTGTGTATAGTCAAGGCGATGGTTTTCCCAGTTGCAATGGATGGCTGTGAAAGTTGGACCATAAGGAAGGCTGAGCGCCAAAGAATGGAGGCCTTTGAACTCTGGTGCTGGAGAAGACTCCTGCGAGTCCCTTGGACTGCAAGGCGATCCAACCAGTCAGTCCTAGAGGAGATCAACCCTGACTGATCTTTAGAAGGCCAGATCCTGAAGAGGAAACTCAAATCCTTTGGCCACCTAATGAGAAGGAAGGACTCCCTGGAGAAGAGCCTAATGCTGGGAACGATGGAGGGCAAAAGAAGAAGAAGGGGACGGCAGAGAACGAGGTGGCCGGATGGAGTCACTGAAGCAGTCGGCTTGAGCTTCAAGGGACTCCAGAGGATGGTAGAGGACGGGAAGGCCTGGACGAACGTTGTCCATGGGGTTGCGATGGTCGGACATGACTTCGCAACTAACAACAACAAAAGTGAATCCTCAAAGTGGAGAAAATAGCTTTTTTCCTGAATCCATGTTGATTCACGCACTGGATTTTCTAGTTTGGCAAACAGACCAAGTCAATATTTAATGACCGCTTGTGGGAAGAGTGAGGACAGAAAGAACAGAAAAGAAAATCCAATGTCACGGCTCGGTTGGTGGTACGGGTAGAATGGATTCGTTTATTTAAATACCTTTTCTTTTCTTTTCTTCCCCTTGTGTTTCTCTCTTTCACACGCTTAAAAGCAAACAGGAACTGAGGGAGGAAACAGGACCCAAAATTGTTTATGCAAAGACCAGGGTGGTGCCAAGCATTCTGCCAACTTTCTTGCCCCCCCCAACACACCCCAACTGGGGCTTCATTTATTTATTTATTTCCAACTTCAGCCACCATCTCTTCTTCAGACTCTGTCATTCACTTTTAGTTTGTGGAATCCAGCCTACAGGGAATCCATATTCAGCTTCTCGAAGCTAGACTACAAGGCACCCACTGTCAGATTGTTGAGCCTAGACTACAAGGCACCCACTGTCAGCTGGTTGAGCCTAGACAGTGGTGGAATTTAATTTTTTTTTACTACCGGTTCTGTGGGCGTGGCTTGGTGGGCGTGGTGTGGCTTGGTAGGCATGGCAGGAGAAGGATTCTGCAAAATCTCTATTTCCACCCTACTCCAAGGGAAGGATACTGCAAAATCCCCATTCCCTCCCCACTCCTGGGTGAAGGATATTGCACAATCTCCATTCCCACCCCACTCTGGGGCCAGCCAGAGGTGGTATTTGCCGGTTCGCCAAACTACTCAAAATTTCCGCTGCCGGTTCTCCAGAACCTGTCAGAACCTGCTGAATTTCACCCCTGAGCCTAGATACAAGACCCCCACTGTCAGTTGACAGTTGAGCCTAGACTGCAAGGCGCCTACTGTCAGCTTGCTGAGCTCAACCTAAAAGGCACCCATTTTCAGCTTCTTGAGCGTAATGTACATGGCACCACTGTCAATTTGTTGAGCCTAGCTTACTGTCAGCTTCTTGAAGAGAAGAGAAGAGAAGAGAAGAGAAGAGAAGAGAAGAGAAGAGAAGAGAAGAGAAGGGAAGGGAATAGAGAAGAGAAGAGAAGAGAAGAGAAGAGAAGAGAAGAGAAGAGAAGAGAAGAGAAGAGAGAATAGAATAGAATAGAATAGAATAGAGAATAGAATAGAGAATAGAATAGAATTGAATTGAATCGATTAGAGAATAGAATAGAATCAATTAGAGAAGAGAAGAGAAGAGAAGAGAAGAGAAGAGAGAATAGAATAGAATAGAATAGAGAATAGAATAGAGAATAGAATTGAATCGATTAGAGAATAGAATAGAATCGATTAGAGAAGAGAAGAGAAGAGAAGAGAATATAGAACAGAAGAGAAAAGAATAGACTAGAATAGAGAATAGAATAGAATCAATTAGAGAATAGAATAGAATAGAATAGAATCGATTAGAGAAGAGAAGAGAATATAGAACAGAAGAGAAAAGAATAGAGAATAGAATAGAATAGAATAGAATAGAATAGAATAGAATAGAATAGAATAGAATAGAATAGAATAGAGCTGGAAGGGACCTTGGAGGTCTTCTAGTCCAACCCCCTGCTCAAGCCACAGACACTATACCATTTCAGACAAATGGCTGTCCAGTCTCTTCTGAAAAACCTCCAAGGATGGAGCGCCCATGATTTCTGGTGGCAAGCCGTTCCACTGGTTAATTGTCCTCACTGTTAGGAAGTCTCTCCTTAATTCCAGGTTGCTTCTCTCTTTGATTAGTTTCCAACCATTATTCCTTGTTCTGCGCTTTGGTGCTTTGGAGAGAGACTGAATGTTTGCTGGATTTTCCTGGCAGAATGCTGGAGCGTGAGAGGTGCTGAAAAATCACAGAGAGGTAGTTTACCTAAGAAAGTTTGAATGACTGAGCAAATCCAAGCAAATGCTTCATTCCTGTGGAAAAATACAGATCGTTTCACTAAAATGTCCTGGATAGAACCATGATTTACTTAATATTACTTCAAAGGAATGCTGGACAGAGAATCGAGAGAGAACCTAGAACTAAGGAGAAATTTCCTGACAGTGAGAACAATTAATCAGTGGAACAACTTGCCACCAGAAGTTATAAATGCTCCAGCATTGGAAGTCTTTAAGAAGAGATTGGATAACCATTTGTCTGAAGTGGTATAGGGTTTCCTGCCTAAGCAGTTGGGTTGGACTAGAAGACCTCCAAGGTCCCATCCAACTCCGCTATTCTAATTCTAACTTTCCTCTCCCGAATTTAGCTCAAGTTTGAGAAAGGGCCTTCAATATTCTTTCATAGAAGAAGATACTCAGGGAAGGGCTTCAAAAATTTTAGCAAGGGGTTCTCTGCTCGGTTGTTGAGTGGGCGTGGCCATGTTGGGCGTGGCCTAGTCGGCCTCCCGCACCACATGGGGAGGGGCCTTTTTGCCATCCCCGGGCTCCAGAGGCTTTTCTCGAGCCTCCGGGAGGGCAAAAACAGCCTCCCCAGGCTCCAGAGGCCCTCTGGAGGCTGGAAACGGGCCCATTTCCAGCCTTCCCAAACTTCCGGTAGGCCTGTTTTTCACCCTCCCCGAGCCTCTATGTGCCCCCTGCACTTACCTGCATCCGAAACAGGCTGAGTGGGGACTCCTGGGAGGGCAGGGCAGGGTGAGCAAGGCAGGGCCAGCCAGGAGTGAGATTTCAGGGTTCTCTGAGCTGCACAGAATCTTAGCTAGAGGTTCTCCCGAACCCCTGCGAACCATCCAGCACGCAACCCCTGAAGATTCTAATAAGATGACATTTGCATCCAGTTTTGGTCACCAAAATACAGAACAAGATGCTGAGACTCTAGAAAGAATGCAAAGAAGAGCAAGAAGGACGATTAGGGAGCTGGAGGCTAAATCATACGATGAATGAGGGAATTAGTTTTGTCTGCTCTAACAAAGAGAAGGACTAGGAGTGACAGGATAGCAGTATTCCAGTATTTGAGGGGCTTCCACAAAGAAGAGGGGGTCGACCTATTCTCCAACACACCAGAGGGCAAAACAAGAACCAAGGAGAGAAACAACCTAGAACTAAGGAGAAATTTCCTGATAGTTGGAACAATAAACCAGTGGAATGACTTGCCTCCAGAAGTTATGGGTGCTCCAACACTGGAGGCTTTCAAGAAAAGACTGGGCAGCCATTTGTCAAAAATATTATAAGGTCTCCTGTTTGAGTAGGGGGGTAGATCTGTTATTCTGCATTCTGTTAACACCCTAATTTTACATCCTCCATTACTCAGTGCTTCTCCTGCATGGAGGACCAAACCAGGATTTTTAGAGGACTGGAGACTAAAACATATGATGAACGGTTGCAGGAACTGGGTGTGGCTAGTCTAGTGAAGAGAAGGACCAGGGGAGACATGATAGCAGCCTTCCAATATTTGAGGGGCTGCCACAGAGAAGAGGGGGTCGAGCTATTTTCCAAAGCACCTGAAGGACAGACAAGGAATAATGGATGGAAACTGACCAACCTAGAAATAAGGAGAAATTTTCTGAGAGTGAGAACAATCAACCAGTGGAACAGGAGTTGCCTTCAGAAATTGTGGGAGATTTATCACTGGAGGCTTTCAAGAAGAGACTGGACTGCCATCTGTCAGAAATGGTGTAAGGTCTCCTGCTTCGGCCGGGGGTTGGACTAGATGACCTCCAAGTTCCATTTCATCATAATTGAACTGAAAAAGGTGTTGGAAGGGAAGATTAGGGGACTGGAGACTAAAACATACGATGAACAATTGCAGGAACTGGGCATGGCTAGTCTAGTGAAGAGAAGGACCAGGGGAGACAGGAGAGCAGTCTTCCAATATTTGAGGGGCTGCCACAGAGAGGAGGAGGGGGTCAGGCTATTCTCCAAAGCACCTGAAGGCCAGACAAGGAATAATGGATGGAAACTGAACAAGGAGAGATTCAACCTAGAAATGAGGAGGAACTTTCTAACAGTGAGAAGAATCAACCCATGGAACAGAAGTTGCCTTCAGAAGTTGTGGGAGCTTCATCACTGGAAACTTTCAAGAAGAGACTGGACAGCCATCTGTCAGAAATGGTGTAGGGTCTCCTGCTTGAGAAGCGGGTTGGACTAGATGACCTATAAGGTCCCTTCCAACTCTGTTAATCTGTTCTCTGTTCTCACGAGTGTATTTAAGGTTGCAGGCTGTTGTACTAACAAAAAACCGTCTATCTTTTCTACCACATTTGTGTTCACTTCAGAACACCGCGTTCCCTCCTTCTCCTTCTCCCCCCGGTTTCAATCACAGGAAACTTAAAAGTTTAGAAGCTTATCAACCCATTATTAAAGACTCGAATAAACAGAGCTCAGTTTCCACTCTTGTTTATTCTGGGCTGATAAAAATTTTTTTTAGCTTTTCCCAACTCTGGGTTTATAATCCCCAATCCCATATTCTATTCCCAGACAATACGGTGCGTGCTTAATGAGACCTATTTTTCTTGGCTGCAATTCGGCAGGAAGCTGGGTAAAAATGAAAATTGTTTGCACAGGATTCAGGCCTGTTGGAAAGACGGGGAAAGGGAGAGGGGAGGAAAGATGGAAAAATATTGGAAGAAAATGCCCAGCTAGTTGTAATTTTCTTTTTCTTTTTCTTTTGGGGGGGAAAAAAGTGTTTTGCCATATGCACAGCTGCTTCCTCTCTGTTTCATTTTTATTGCAACAAGTGTAATGCTTACAGGAAATTCCATTTCAGAGACAATACGCCTTGCTCCTAAATTTGAGCTGTGGGACAGGAAAAAAAAAAATTAACATTTCTGTCGGCGATCCTGTGGGTTTGGGCTTTCCTTGGTCCCAGACAGAACGAAAGAGATCATCGGTGGAACTCCAGTCCACTGTATACAGGTAGTCCTCGACTTACGACCACAATCGACCCCAACATTTCTGTTGCTAAGTGAGACATTTGTTAAGGAGCAGACTTGCCCCCACTTTAGGACCTTTCTTGCCACAGTTGTTCGGTGAATCACTGCCGTTGATAAGTTAGTAACCCGGTTGTTAAGTGAATCTGGCTTCTTCCCCACTGACTTTGCTTGTCGGAAAGTTGCAAAAGGGGGAATCACGTGACTTTGGGAGACGCCAACGGTCATAAGTACATGCCAGTTGCTAAGCCTCTGAGTTTTGATCCACGTGATCATGGGGGGGATGCTGCAAAGGTCGTAACTGTGAAAAATGACCATGTCATTTTTTTTCCACTGGTGTTGTAACTTTGAATGGTCACTAAGCAAACCGTTGTAAGTTGAGGACTACTTATATTTGGAGTCTTCCATGGATATCCATGGATCCTATGGATAACCTACACTTGGAATATGGCATCCAGTTCTGGTCACCATTGCTATAACAAAGATGTTGAGACTCAGGAAAAGAGTGCAGAGAAGAGCAACAATATTGATTAGGAGATGGAAGTTAAAGTCCAGGGGTCAGCAACCTGCGGCTTGGGAGCCACATGCGGCTCTTTCGCCCCTCTGCTGTGGCTCCCTGTCGCTCAAAATATGCGTCACAACCGCCAATGTGCGACACCCACCAGCACACAATTTATTGAGCTTTTCAACCCCCAGTAGGCCAACCGTGGATAAATCCAAGAAAAGAAAAGTTTCTAAAGAAAACAGAACATTTAATTCAACTACATAGGCTAGTTTTGTGGCCGCTCAAGAAATAGTCAGGCACAGGAAGGGTTTTGTGGCTCCCGGTGTTTTCTTTTCTGTGGGAAATGGGTCCAAATGGCTCTTTTGAGTGTTTAAGGTTGCAGACCCCTAGTCTTATCTAACGAAGAGAAAGACTAGAGGTGACATGATAGCAGTGTTCAGATATCTCAGGGGCTGCCCCAAAGAAGAGGGAGTCAAGCTAATCTCCAAAGCACCAGAAGGCAAGACGAGAAGCAACGGATGGAAACTAACCAAGGAGAGAAGCAACTTAGAACTAAGGAGAAATTTCAGTGGAACAGCTTGCCTCCAGAAGTTGTGGATGCTCCAACACTGGAAGTTTTTAAGATGATGTTGGATAACCATTTGTCTGAAGTGGTGTAAGGTTTCCTGTCTAAGCAGGGGGTTGGACTAGAAAACCTCCAAGGTCCCTTCCAGCTGTGTTATTCTCTACCCTGTATATCTGGAATGTGTTCATTTACACAATACCTGCGTCTACCAAACTTGGCAACTTTAAGGTGGGTGGCCTTCAACCCCTGGATTGGTTGGAAGGAAGGAAGAAAGGAAGGAAGGAAGGAAGGAAGGAAGGAAGGAAGGAAGGAAGGAAGGAAGGATGATGGAAGGAAGGAAAGGAGGAAGGTTGATGGGAAGGGAGGAAGGGAGGAAGAGAGGGACAGAGGGAGGAAGGGAGGATGATGGGAGGAAGAAAGGACAATGGAAGGGAGGTAAGAAGGAAGAATGATGGAAGGGAGGGAGGGAGGAAGAAGGATGATGGAAGGAAAGAAGGGAGGGATGAAGTAAAGAAGGAAGGAACAAAGGAAGGAAGGAAGGAAGGAAGGAAGGAAGGGAGGAAGGAAAGAAGGAAGGAAGGAAGGAAGGAAGGAAGGAAGGAAGGAAGGGAGGAAGGAAGGAAAGAAGGAAGGAAGGAAGGAAGAATGATGAAAGGAAGGAAAGGAGGAAGGTTGATGGGAAGGGAGGAAGGGAGGATGATGGGAGGAAGGAAGGACAATGGAAGGGAGGAAAGAAGGAAGGATGATGGAAGGGAGGGAGGGAGGAAGAAGGATAATGGAAGGAAAGAAGGGAGGGAGGAAGTAAAGAAGGAAGGAACGAAGGAAGGAAGGGAAGATGACGGAAGGAAGGAAAGAAGGAAGGTTGATGGGAGGAAGAGAGGGACCAAGGGAGGGAGGGAAGAAGGGAGGAAGGAAGGAAGGAAGGAAGGGAGAAAGGAAGGAAGGATGATGGAAGAAAGGAAGGATAATGGAAGGAAGGAAGAAAGGAAGGATGATGGAAGGGAGGGAGGGAAGGAGGAAGAAGGATGATGGAAGGAAAGAAGGGAGGGAGGAAGGGAGGAAGGAAAGAAGGAAGGAAGGAAGGAAGGAAGGAAGGAAGGAAGGAAGGACATCCTGTAGATGCCACTGCATGAAATGATAGCCCTGAAATGGCATTTTAATCCTCTTGACTGAGGGGAGGAAAAAGAAAAGAGGACATTTTCACCAAGTGGCCCAAACAATTACAGCTGAGGCAAAGACAAAGATGATTGACCAAACCCATAATTCACAGGAGACCTTTCCCGTGGGCTTAAAAACCCCAAACCATTTCCAAACCCTCAAGAGGAGGCCTCACCAAAGGAAAGGGAGGAGAACTGCAAAACCTACAGGTTGGGGTTAGCCATCTTGGCTTCTCATCTGAGAACCAGGCTTAGGAAGCAAGCAGGGACAGAGCGAAAGATTTTATGCTAACTTGGCACAATTTCTCACAACCCCCCCTCCCCTCAAATTACACCCTAAGAATCCACCAAGCCCATATGTACTAATTAGCATTTAGCCAGCAGTTGTCATTTGCAAATTAGGTTGGTTAGAGAGGCAATCCCGCTTGTTGAAGGACAGAAGCTCGGATGAACATGCTTTGAACATGGGAGGCACACCTCCGGAGCATTCGCGCTTCACAGCCTAAAGCTCCTTTCCAAAAAAAAAAAGGGCTGTAAATCAATGCGCCGACAGCAAATGCTTCAACATCAAACATCCCGAACATGTTAAAGAAAATGACATGTTAATTGGAATCAGTGCGGCAACATCGTTTGTTCTGAGATCATCAAGCCCAGAAGCTTGAGAAGGTTGCAGCTTGCTAAGTTCTTGGAGGAGAAAGCAGATTTCCCATTTCTTTTTCTTTTTAAAGAAAAGTTTAAAAAGTTTATTGTAATTTTGAAATACAAATAGAAATAAAAATCAGATGGAAAGGGACTTGGAGGAGGAGGAGGAGGACAAAGAGAAAAAGGAGGAGGAGAAGGAGAAAGAGATGGAGATGTTTTCATAATAGTGGAGATGGAGAAGAGTTTTTTTTTTCATAATAATGGAGAAAGAGGAGGAGGAGGAGAAGGACAAAGAGAAACATGGTCAGAACGGTATCAGAATGGTCAAACAATTGGCAACTCCAAATCTCAACCAACAAATGCTCTGCCTTACACATTGGCAAAAAAAAAAATATCAGAACACAAAATACAAGCTGGGCAGATACAACCTTGTAGATGACCCTCACTCTGTCAAGGACCTTGGAATACTCATCTCTAATAATCTTAAGTGCCACAGCTCACTGTAACAACATTGCCAAAAAGGCATTAAGAGTTGTTAACCTAATCTTGCGTAGCTTCTTCTCTGGTGATACTGTACAGCAAACTAGGGCATACAAAACCTTTGCTAGACCAATTCTCGAATACACTCATCTGTCTGGAACCCGCACTGCATATCGGACATTAATACAATCGAGAGAGTCCAGAGATATTTCACGAGAAGAGTCCTCCATTCCTCTACCCACAATAAAATACTTTATGCCACCAGACTTCAAATTTTGGGCTTAGACAACTTAGAACTACGCCGACTTCAGTCTGACCTAAGCATAGTATATAAAATTATCTGCCACAATGTCCTTCCTGTTAATGACTACTTCAGCTTCAACCACAACAATACACGGGCAAACAATAGATACAAACGTAAGGTAAACTGCTCCAAACTCGATTGCAGAAAATACAACTTCAGCAACAGAGTGGTCAATGCCTGGAATGCACTACCTGACTCTGTGGTTTCTTCCCCAAACCCCCAAAAACTTTAACCTTAGACTGTCTACTGTAGACCTCACCCCATTCCTAAGAGGTCTTGTAAGGGGCATGCATAAGTGCACCAGCGTGCCTTCTGTCCCTGTCCTAATGTCCCCCATTTATCCGTATCCATTTCCTGTATTCATAATCATGTTTATACTTATATCTGTTATCTTATACATGCTTGACAAATAAATAAAAATAAATAAATAAATAAAAAGGAGATGTTTTCATAATAATGGAGAAAGAAGGATATTTTCATAATCAAGAAAGAGCAGAAGGAGGAGAGGGAGAAGAAAGAGAAGGAGAGCGTTTCAAAAAATTATTGTTCTTATTAACCCACGAAGCTATAGATTGTTGGGGCAGCCTACTCCAAATATAATCTGAAAACTGGATAGATTTTGAGTATTTATTATACAAAGGAGGTAGATGCTGTTATTCTTTTTAAACTGCCACGCTTTAAAAGATAATATGCAATTTTTAAAAATCCCAGAGAGATTGCAAACTAGGATCCATCTGAGCAAATGAAGAGTTCGTTTACCCCACCGCTGAGTATCCATAGTTTACCTACTTCATTTGCAATCAGCAGACATCAAGCAAACTTTAATCTCCCTTTCTCTTCCATCTGGCTGACCTTCGCACTAAAATCGCATTACAAACAACAACAAAAAATCACACTACAAATTTCGCTTCCAATGAAAAGAGGTTTAAAAATTTCGTTTTACGTAGTGCCACCTTGTGTTTAGAACCTGACAAGCATCCTTCAGAGATAAGATATAGTAAAATGGGAGATAGAAAGGGTATTTTTTCAAGGTTTGTTTTGTCACTCGTATTTTAGTTCCAAACTGAAGTAGGGATTTTGTCTTTGTTTCTTGAAGACGAAGGGAAAAACCGTGCTGGAGCGATTTTGAACTGCAAAGAGATAGAAGAAAATGCATTATTCTCTCCATTCCAAATGGTTTGTTGTTGTTGTTGTTAGTTGCGAAATCATGTCCAACCCATCGCTACCCCATGGACAACGTTCCTCCAGGCCTTCCTGTCCTCTACCATCCCCCGGAGTCCATTTAAGCTCACGCTGACTGCTTCAGTGACTCCATACAGCCACCACATTGTCTGCCGTCCCCTTCTTCTTTTGCCCTCAATCGTCCCCAGCGTTAGGCTCTTCTCCAGGGAGTCCTTCCTTCTCATTAGGTGGCCAAAGTATTTGAGTTTCCTCTTCAGGATCTGGCCTTCTGAAGAGCAGTCAGGGTTGATCTCCTCTAGGACTGACCGGTTGGATCGCCTTGCAGTCCAAGGGACTCGCAGGAGTCTTCTCCAGCACCAGAGTTCAAAGGCCTCCATTCTTTGGCCCTCGGCCTTCCTTATGGTCCAACTTTTCCAGCT
The DNA here is from genome assembly GCF_059756535.1 of Pantherophis guttatus. Lineage (NCBI taxonomy): Eukaryota > Metazoa > Chordata > Lepidosauria > Squamata > Colubridae > Pantherophis > Pantherophis guttatus. The sequence goes on along the minus strand of NC_142079.1, from coordinate 8,850,365 downwards.
CTACATTGCAACTGGGAAAACCATCGCCTGGACTATACGCACTTTGGTTGGCAGGGTGATGTCCAAATGGTTTCCTCCATAATTGCATGCAGTTGAGATCTTGTATCGACAAAGTCTGCTTCAGATTACTGATAGAGGAAAATATTTGTAGTTCAGGGCTGAACTATGAGGTCCTTGATGCTCTCTAAGCTTGGTGGATTTATTGCAGACATTTCATGACCAAACTAGGCAAAATCATCGGTACTATCATGTTACCTAATTTGGTCATGAAACGTCTGCAAGGAAACCACTGGGCTCAGAGAGCACCAAGGTCTCCTTCAGGTTGCCCGAGAGAGAAGTTGAACATCTGAGATCTTCAGGCTCAAAAGAGCTGAAGAAACTTCTTGGATGAGAAATGAAATGTCTTCAAAGAAAAACCAGAAAGTCCAGTTGCCTCTTGAAAAAGCATCTTTAGGACAACCATGACCTGGATGAGTGAGAATCTCCATAGACATTCAGGATTAAAAGTGTGGAACAAGGGTGGACATATATGGGAGGACTACAACACCCATTGTAGAATCCCTCCCATACTACCACCTCTTACAATACTAGACAACACAGTATCAACAGTAGAGACCTTCAAATTTCTAGGTTCTATCATATCTCAAGACCTAAAATGGAACATCAAAAACATCATCAAAAAAGCACAACAAAGAATGTTCTTTCTGTGCCAACTCAGGAAGCTCAAACTGCCCAAGGAGCTGCTGATACAGTTCTACAGGGGAATTACTGAGTCTGTCATCTGCACCTCCATAACCATCTGGTTTGGCTCTGCAACCCAACAAGAGAGACAGAGACTTCAGAGGATAGTTAGAACTGCAGAAAAAACAATGGCTACCAACCTGCCTTCCATGGACGAGTCAAAAAGAGGGCTGTGAAAACATTTACAGACCCCTCACATCCTGGACATAAACTGTTTCAAATCCTACCAGGGGCAGGATTCAAACCCGCCGCTACCGATTCACTCGTGGGAACGCACACACCCGTGACGCTTCTGCTCATGCATAGAAGCTTCTGCGCATCACAGAAGCGTCCGGGCAGGTGGGCGGAGCCTCCCGCCACTGCCGCTACCAGTTCGCCCGATCCAGGGTGAACCTGTAGCAACCCACCACTGACTCCTACCCTCAAAACGACGCTATAGAGTACGGCACACCAAGACAACTAGACACAAGAACAGTTTTTTCCCGAATGCCATCACTCTGCTAAACAAATAATTTCCTCAACACTGTCAAACTATTCGCTAAGTCTGCACTACTATTACTATTAATCTTCTTATCGTTCCTATCACCTATCTCCTCCCACTTGTGACTGCATGACTGTTGCTTGTATACTTGCAATTTATATTGATATTGTTTCCTAGTTTGATTTGATTGCTTATTTGTTCCCTATAACTATCATTAAGTGTGTCCAATCACACTTGGCCAATAAAGAATTCTTTCTCTTCTCTTCTCTTCTCTTCTCTTCTCTTCTCTTCTCTTCTCTTCTCTTCTCTTCTCTTCTCTTCTCTTCTCTTCTCTTCTCCTATATTCTATTCTAGTCTTCTTCTTCTTCTTCTTCTTCTTCTTCTTGTTATTATTATTATTATTATTATTATTATTATTATTATTATTATTATTATTATTGGGTTTAGCGACATCGGTGTTAAGTCTACAGCAGGGAGTGAAATGCTACCTGTTCGGACCGGTTCAACCAATGATGATGGCGGTGGGTGGTTCGGAGAACCGGTAGCGATGGCAGCGCAAGGCTCTGCCTACCCGCCTGGTTGTCGTGACTTCCTGGTTTTAACCAGGAAGTAACCTGTTTTTTAGCCTCTGCGCATGCGCAGAAGGATTTGTGCATGTGCAGACGGTCTGCACACACGCATGTGATGCATGTGATGTGGCGCATGCACTTCCAAACCGGTAGGGGAGGTAAGTAGATTTCCCCCGTGGTTTACAGCATCTACAAACTACAAAGTTCCAACTCTACAGCAGGGCCTTCAAAAATCATGGTCAACAACAGCTTGAAATGAGAGGGAAGGAGTCCCGTAGGGCTTCTGGGGCTTAGTGAATGAATAACCTCTTCCCATTACGCCAGTCTGCCCACTGGTCTACAGAGAAGGTGGTTTTCCATCAACCCCATCAGTCTCTTCCAAGCATGCTGTCAGCAGGCCAGTGAGTCACTCCACACCTTCATCACCTTGACACCTTGCATCCGTCTCCTGCATTCCCACACCCACCCCGCTCCACCAGGGGAGACGGTTCCCAGCCGACTGTTTCAAAAAAAAAAGCACCTTCTGAAAACTCTGGTAGGAGATTCATCTTTGGCCCCAGACCGTGGTACAGTCGAGACAAGAAAGAGAAGCGAAGCAGGAGACGTGCACACACCATGTCTCACTTTGGGAGGAGCTGGGCTTTCTGGTGCCTCCAGAAGATGGTTGTAGCTGTCTCTCGTTCCAGCCCTGAAGCTTGACCTGTCAGCACTGTTGAGTAACCACAACGTGATGTATTTGGAACTCTTGTGTCGATCAAACAAGGGATCCCCTCTTTTTTGCACAGTACAAAAAATACAGTATTTTTCACTCCTGTTTGATCCTTTCCCTGGCTTACCGGGTTTTGGCCTTTTCAAAACAGAGAGCTTTCAAACAATCCCAGCTGCACACCCATTAGATTATATTGACCGTTGAAGGCCTCCAAGGTGCCTTCCAGCTCTATTCTGATTGATTGGATCAGGGGTGGGCTTCAAAAATTTTAGCAAGGGGTTCTCGGCCCAGTTGTTGAGTGGATATGGCCATGGTGGGTGTGGCCTAGTTGGCCTCCTGCACTACAGCGTGGGGAGGGGGGTGTTTTGCCCTCCCCGGGCTCCAAAGGCTTTCCTCGAGCCTCCGGGAGGACGAAAACAGCCTCCCCAGGCTCCAGAGGCCCTCTGGAGGCTGGAAACGGGCCCATTTCTGGCCTTCCCAAACTTCCAGTAGCCCTGTTTTTTGCCCTCCCTGAGCCTCTGCGCGTGCCCTGCACTTACCTGCATCCAAAACAGGCCACGTGGGGACTCCTGGAGGGGGGGAGGGCGGGGCCAGCCAGGAATGGGATTTGGGGGTTCTCTGAACTGCACAGAATCTTAACAAGAGGTTCTCCCGAACCCCTGCGAATCCCCAGCAGCCCACCCCTGGAATGGATGCTCAAACTCATTTGGGAATAGAAAACTATTTATTTATTTATTTATTAGTCTAATTTATATGCCGCCCTTCTCCGTAGACTCAGCAGAACTAGATATGCTATTTTGAATTCTTGGATGAAAGAGAAGATTCACATGCATAAGTGCTACAAACATCCAAAATTGTTGAGGTTGATTCTCAAGAAATGTCCTCCTGGTTAAGAGGTCTTCTCCCTTCCTTTAGAAGAACTCAAACATACAAAAAGTATCACCGTTCCATGACTTCTCACTGGGTGAAACATGTTCCAAAAATTATTGAAAAGGTATTCAGATCTTGTTGAGCTCCATCCCTCTCTACTATCATTCAAAAAAGTCTGTTATTTTCCAGGTGAAGAAGATTTTTTTGAAAATGGAGGAGAAAGGAAAGAGGGAGAAAGGGAGGAGGAGGAGGAGGAGGAGGAGGAGGAGGAGGAGGAGGAAGAGGAAGAGGAAGAGGAAGAGGAAGAGGAACAGGCAGAGAAGGAGAAGGAGGAGAAAGAGAAGGAGGAGCAGGAGAAAGGAGGAGGAGGAGAAAGAAGGAGAAGGAGAGGAAGGAAAAAAAGGAGAAGGAGGAGAGGAAGGAAAAGGTGGAGAAGGAGAGGAAGGAGAAAAAGGAGAAGGAAGAGAAGGAGAGGAAAGGAAAAAAGGAGAAGGAGGAGAAAGAGAAGGAGGAGGAGGAGAAAGGAGGAGGAAGAGGAAGGAGAAGAAGGAAAGAACGGAGAAGGAGGAGAAAAGAGAAGAAGGAGGAGAGGAAGGAGAAGGAGGAGAAGGAGAGGAAGGAGAAAAAGGAGAAGGAAGAGAAGGAGAGGAAGGAAAAAAGGAAAAGGAGAAGGAGGAGAAAGAGAAGGAGGAGGAGAAAGGAGGAGGAGAAAGAGAAGGAGAGGAAGGAAAAAAGGAAAAGGAGAAGGAGGAGAAAGAGAAGGAGGAGGAGAAAGGAGGAGGAGAAAGAGAAGGAGGAGAAGGAGAAAGGAGAAGGAGAGGAAGGAGAAGAAGGAGAAGAAGGAAAGAACAGAGAAGGAGGAGAAAAGAGAAGGAGAAGGAGAAAGAAGGAGAAGGAGAAGGAGAGGAAGGAGAAGAAGGAGAAGGAAAGAACAGAGAAGGAGGAGAAAAGAGAAGGAGGAGGAGAAAGGAGGAGGAAGAGGAAGGAGAAGAAGGAAAGAACGGAGAAGGAGGAGAAAAGAGAAGAAGGAGGAGAGGAAGGAGAAGGAGGAGAAGGAGAGGAAGGAGAAAAAGGAGAAGGAAGAGAAGGAGAGGAAGGAAAAAAGGAAAAGGAAAAGGAGGAGAAAGAGAAGGAGGAGAAAGGAGGAGGAGAAAGAGAAGGAGGAGAAGGAGAAAGGAGAAGGAGAGGAAGGAGAAGAAGGAGAAGGAAAGAACAGAGAAGGAGGAGAAAAGAGAAGGAGGAGGAGAAAGAAGGAGAAGGAGAAGGAGAGGAAGGAGAAGAAGGAGAAGGAGAAGAAAGAGAACAAGAAAGAGAAGCTATTCTCTTAATAACGAATAAAGATACGGATATCTTTTCACAATAATATAAAAGGCAAAGGAGAAGATAAGATTTTTTGCTAACAACAGAGAAGCAAAGGGAAATTTTTCTTCTCATGGTAAAGATAGAGGAAGAAGACAAGAATGTTTGTTTTTCGTAATAATAGAGAAGGAGACGAAAAAGCTCCATATTAACTGGGCAAGCTCAGCGGGTAACACTGGCTATTTAGAGGGGGAACAGAAGACCCAACCCTGGCTAGAAATGTATACATTTCCCCAAATTGCACGGCTGGCTGGAAACCAGAATCCCAAGCACGCCAACTACAACACTTCTATTACCAACTCCATCGCCCCCCCCGAAAATTCCCCAGCCGGACGACCACGGTGCCTCTCTGTTTTGTCACTTAGCCCCAGGCATGGCCCGTATGGATCATCACCCATGGTTTCCTTCCTTCCCTTCCTCCCCGCAGCTCCGATTTTGGGAAGAACCAGGTATTTTCCCCCTCCCGTCCAGCCCAACCACCCCATTCCCCAGAGTAGAAAATAGGATAGCGGTGTTTTCAATATTTGAGGGGCTGCCACAAAGAAGAGGTGGGGGGTTTCAACCTGAAGGCAGAACAAGAAGCAACGGATGGAAAGGAATCGAGGAGAGAAGCAACCTAGAACTAAGGAGGAATTTCCTGACAGCAAGAACAATTAATCAGTGGAACAATTTGCCTCCAGAAACTGTGGTTGCTCCATCGCTGGAGGTTTTTAAGAAGTGACTGGATAACCATTTGTCTGAAATGGTATAGGGCTTCCTGCCCGAGCAGGGAGTTAGAATAGAATAGAATAACAGAGTTGGAAGGGATCTTGGAGGTCTTCTAGTCCAACCCCCTGCTTAGGCAGGAAACCCTACACCACTTCTGACAAAATGGTTATCCAACATATTCTTAAAAATTTCCAGTGTTGGAGCATTCCCAACTTCTGGAGGCAGGTTGTTCCACTGGTTAATTGTTCTCACTGTCAGGAAGTTTCTCCTTAGTTCTAGGTTGCTTCTCTCCTTGATGAGTTTCCACCCATTGCTTCTTGTCCTGCCCTCAGGTCCTTTGGAGAATACCTTCGCTCCTTCTTCTTTGGGGCAGCTCCTGATATATTGAAACACTGCTATCATGTCTCCCCTAGTACTTAAGATAACAGATAACAGATTAACAGAGTTGGAAGGGACCTTGTAGGTCATCTAGTCCAACTCCCCGCCCAAGCAGGGGACCCTACACCATTTCTGACAAATGGCAGTCCAATCTCTTCTTGAAAGCCTCCAGGGATGAAGCTCCCATAACTTCTGAAGGCAACTTCTGTTCCATCAGTTGATTGTTCTCACTGTCAGGAAATTTCTCCTTGTTTCTAGGTTGAATCTCTCCTTGGTCAGTTTCCATCCATTATTCCTTGTCTGGCCTTCAGGTGCCTTGGAAAATAGCTTGACCGCTTCCTCTTTGGGGAAGCCCCTCAAATATTGGAAGACTGCTATCATGTCTCCCCTGGTCCTAGGAGCCTTGGTAGTACAGTGGTTTAAAGCACCCTGTTATTAAGACCAGATGCCTGCAATTACTGCAGGTTCGAATCTCGCCAAGGCTCAAGGTTGACTCAGCCTTCCATCCCTTCTAAGGTGGGTAAAACGAGGACCCAGTTTGTGGGGGCAATAAGCTGACTTTGTATAAATATACAAAAGGATGAAGGCTGTTGCTTAGCATATTGTAAGCCGCCTTGAGTCTCTGGAGAAGGGCGGCATATAAATCAAATTTAAAAAAAAAATAATATTGGAAGACTGCTCTCCTGTCTCCCCTGGTCCTTCTCTTCACTAGACAAGCCATGCCCAGTTCCTGCAACCGTTCATCGTATGTTTTAGCCTCCAGATCTTTGATCATCTTAGATAGATTCAGATTAATGGAGTTGGAAGGGACCTTGGAGGTCATCTAGTCCAACCCCCCCTTCACCCAAGCAGGAGACCCTGCACTATTTTTGACAGATGGCAGCCCAGTCTCTTCTTGAAAGCCTCCAGTGATGAAGCTCCCACAACTTCTGTTCCATTGGTTGATTGTTCTCACTGTCAGAAAATTCCTCCTTATTTCCAGGTTGAATCTCTCCTTGTTCAGTTTCCATCCATTATTCCTTGTCTGGCCTTCGGGTGCTTTGGAAAATAGCTTGACCCCCTCCTCTTTGGGGAAGCCCCTCAAATATTGGAAGACTGCTATCCTGTCTTCCCTGGTCCTTCTCTTCACCAGACTAGCTGTGCCCGGTTTTTGTTTGTTTCTCTCCTCTCATTCATTCGGAGCAATCATCAGGGAACGCATCCACCTCTAAGATTTCGACTTTCTCAGACCCTAACGGACAATTTAGTTTCATCCCAACCAAAACCGGTTAATGGGCCAGATCCCTGGAAATGTCGACGGCCATTGAACTGTGTCCTTGTCTTCTCCAGAGGAAGCCTCCGTCTGCCTTTCGTCCCTGTTTTTGCAAAAGAGCGCCGAGATAATCAGCAATCCATTTGCCCAATTCCTTCATTTCCCGAATACAATGTTGAACGGGTCTCTGGGTACTGGAAGGCGGCAGAGGTTAAACACTTAGTCCCAGTCCATAAAGTTTATATTCGGTCACACGCAGAGAAAATTTTTTTTTCCCTTACTCTCTGCATAAATTCAGGACCCAGAACGGACAATCACCAAAGCAGAAAATCCCTGCAGGATTGACATAATAGTGCTTTTTTTTTTTTCCTTTTTTCAAAAGGCTGGTAGTCCTCGACTTAAAACTTAGTGACCGTTTGAAGTGATGACGGCCCTGAAAAAAGTGACTTAGGACTATTTTGCATGCTTATGACCTTAGCAGTGTGAGAAGCCCCCTCTTCCCCCGAGAATGAAATATTTTGGGGGATATTAAGAAGCAGAACATTATATTTCCCAAAAGGAGAAATGGAGAAACATGTTCTTGGAGGCAGAAAGCAGCCCCCAGTCTTTCTTAACAGCCTCCAGCAGATGCCCAAAGTCTTTAGAAATGGATATTTTGTGCCCATTAAGAAAGACTGGGACAGCCTATTCACAAACAAAACACCTTCACCTCCAGAGATGGGATTAAAATTTACATCCTTCTCTACCCAACTTCTAAGAACAGGACAATGACCTTTTATGATATAATGGGATTAGCTCACCACCAGGGGTGAAATGCTACCGGTTCGCACCAGTTCGGGAGAACAGGTAGTGGTGGTGGCACAAGGCTCCGCCCACCCACCTGCCCGGACATCGTTACTTCCTGTTTTAACCAAGAAGTAACCTGTTTTTGACCCTCTGCGCATGCACAGACTTTGCGTAGGTGCAGAGGGTCTAAAATCACATGTGCACACACGCACTTCCAAACCAGTAGGGAAGGTAAGTAAATTTCAACCCTGTCCAACACCATTAGAATAGCAAAAGACAGAGAGTTCATTTCATTGCATAACATCTAGGGGCATTTCAAACATTGCATAATCCCCAGCAGCATCTCAGAAACCTATAAAGATCCATCCACTCATTCAACCAATTGGTCAGCTGCCCCAGAACCATATGCTGTCAGTGATTCTGCTCATCAATAAATGGAATCCTTCTTTCCAATCAGCCTCCATTTTATTTCCAGCACCTGGAATTAACAGAATAATAGAGTTGGAAGGGACCTTGGAGGTCTTCTAGTCCAACCTCCTGCTCAATATACCATTTCAGTGCTCCAGTGATGGAGCACCCACAACTTCTGGAGGCAAGTCGTTCCACTGGTTAATTGTTCTAATTGTTGAGAATCAGCAAAAGGGAGTGCATATAAAATTAATTGATGGTGATTGTGATCATGGTAAGGATGCGGTGGTTCAGTGGCTAAGACACTGAGCTTGTCGATCGAAAGGTCAGCAGTTCAGCGGTTTGAATCCCTAGTGCCGCGTAACGGGGTGAGCTCCTGTGACTTGTCCCAGTTTCTGCCAACCTAACAGTTCGAAAGCACATAAAAAAATGCAAGTAGAAAAATAGGGACCACCTTTGGTGGGAAGGGAACAGCGTTCCGGGCACCTTTGTCATTGAGTCAAAGATGGAGATGGAGACGTCTTCAGACAGTGGCTCTTTGGCTTTGAAACAGAGATGAGCATCGCCTCCTAGAGTCGGGAAGGACTAGCACATATGTGCAAGGGGAACCTTTACTTTTACCTATGATCATGGTGGTGCTTTTAACTCTAATGAATGAGCTTGATTTTTGTTTATGTGCCATGAAGTTGAGTTCATCTCTTAGCAACCATCTAGATCAGTGTCTCTCCGGCAACTTTTAAGATGTGTGGACTTCAATTCCCCAGGATTCAAGAGCCAGCTGTGTCAAGTTTGAGAAACAGTGATCTAGATAGACCTTCTCCAGGACAGACTTTGGGAAAATAAACCCCAAACAAAATCAAATAATTCCAAGTGTGAGTGAAGCCTCTCCACACCTCTCTGTTGGTGTCAGCCTTTCCAGGTAGACTAGACAGGAAACACCCAGATGAGCTAATTCTACGTTACTGTAAGGCTACATTAACAGAAACCTACAAGTCTGAAAGTACAAACCTCCCACAATCTCCTTTAAAGCCTGTGAACCTAAAAGGCAGAGTCTTTTCTGTACCCATTATGCAGCTCTGGGCTCAGCTACCTCTTACCTGAACCATTCCCTTGGCAGCATCTCTTCTCTCCTCTTCTCCTTTCCTCACACAGCATTACGGCCATCTCCTTTACAGGATGAGAAACTAGGGAGGGTCCCTTGGGAGCATCTTTCCCCACCTATTATGCAGCTGTGGGCTATGCTGCCTCTTATCTGATCATTCCCTTGGCAGTGTCTTCCCTCCTGTCTCTCAAGGTCTTTCCTACATACCATTACAGCCCTCTCCTTTACAGTCCAAGAAATTAGAGAAGGTCTCTTCTGAGCATCTTTCTCCACCCATTATCCAGCAGTGGGCTCAACTGCTCCTTATCTGATCATTCCCTTGGTGGCATTTCTTCCTCCTGTCTCCCAAGGTCTTTCCTACACACCATGACATTTGGATGAAACTAAGCTCAGAAATTCCTTCCTTTCTTGTTATCCTACTCTCCCCCTTTCCATCCAATTCCAATATTGCATGGTCACTGCCCCTCAAGGTTCCTATAACTTCAACGCCTATTATCATTTTATGTCTGGCAGTAAGAATTCCATCCACTATGGCTGATCCCTTTTCTAGTTTTTGGTAAACAAAGTTGTCTGCTAGCTCTGCCAGGAACCTGTTTGATCTTCCACTTGGAGCAGAGTTTCTCTCCCAGTTGATGTCAGGGTAGTTAAAGTCCCATGTTACTGTTGTGGTGAGCTTCTTTTGTTGTTAGTTGCGAGGTCATGTCCGACACATTGTGAACCCATGGACAATGTTCCTCCAGGCCTTCCTGTCCTCTACCATCCTCTGGAGTCTATTTAAGCTCACGCTGACTACTTCAGTGACTCCATCCAGCCACCTAGTTCTCTGCCGTCCCCTTCTTCTTTTGCCCTCCATCATTCCCAGCATTAGGCTCTTCTCCAAGGAGTCCTTCCTCCTCATTAGGTGGCCAAAGTATTTGAGTTTCCTCTTCAGGATCTGGCCTTCTAAAGAGCAGTCAGGGTTGATCTCCTCTAGGACTGACCGGTTGGATCGCCTTGCAGTCCAAGGGACTCGCAGGAGTCTTCTCCAGCACCAAAGTTCAAAGGCCTCAATTCTTTGGCGCTCAGCCTTCCTTATGGTCCAACTTTCCCAGCCATACATTGCAACTGGGAAAACCATAGCTTTGACTATACGCATACCTTAACTTACATACCTTAACTTGGGCGCTATCTAACAAAATGAAATTCATCAGTGAAAAAAGGAAGGTTCTACATTTAGGGAAGAAAAACAAAATGCACAGGTACCGTGTATGTGGTACCTTGCTCAATAGTAGTAACTGTAAGAGGGATCTTGGAGTCCTAGTGGACAACCATTTAAATATTGAGCCAGCAGCTGCCAAAAAAGCCCACACAGTTCTAGGCTGCATAAACAGAGGGATAGAATCAAGATCACGTGAAGTGTTAATACCGCTTTATAATGCCTTGGTAAGGCCACACTTGGAATATTGCAGTTTTGGTTGCCACAATGTAAAAAAGATTTTGAGATTCTAGAAAGAGTGCAGGGAAGAGCAACAAAGATGATTAGGGGACTGGAGGCTAAAACATATGAAGAACGGTTGCAGAAACTTGGTACATCTAGTTTAATGAAAAGAAGGACTAGGGAAGACATGATAGCAGTGTTCCAATATCTCAGGGGTTGCCACAAAGAAGAGGGAGTCAAACTATTCTCCAAAGCACCTGAGGGCAGGACAAGAAGCAATGGGTGGAAACTAATCAAGGAGAGAAGCAACTTAGAACTAAGGAGGAATTTCCTGATAGTTAGAACAATTAATCAGTGGAACAACTTGCCTGCAGAAGTTGTGAATGCTCCAACACTGGAAGTTTTTAAGAAGATGTTGGATAACCATTTGTCTGAAGTGGTGTAGGGTTTCCTGCCTGGGTAGAGGGTTGGACTAGAAGACCTCCAAGGTCCCTTCCAACTCTGTTATTCAATTCTATTCTAACTTACATACCTTATAATAATAATTCTTACATACCTTAACTGATTAGCAAAGAGTTCATCTATTTCCACTACTCTAATCCCACAATACCGAGAGCAACGCAGCCAGGTAAGGGTTGAGCCCTTGCTTGGCACAGGCAAGGCCTAAGTTCACCTTAGCCACCCTTAAAAGAAAAACACCTGGCTTTAGGCAACACTTGGAAGGGGTGTCGCCAGGATGGATGAAATCAGCAGTTGAAATCTGAATGGGATAATGAGATTTTTCGTTTGAAGTGTTGGCTCTCCAGCAAATGGATCGGGGCACAGCTTCAGGGGACAAGGGAGCAACAGGCGTGATTGTCGGTTTACACACCAGGTTGAACCCAACAGCCTAAATTTCAGCATCTTGTCTGTTTTAGGAACGATTTGGTGGTAACAGCAGATCACAAAATTGTGTCTCACTTATTTCATGTCATGCAGGGGAATTTGCTAGAGAAAGCAATTATGTTTGGAGGAGTTAACAGTAAAAGGAAACCCGCAAAGAACATGGTGGCTGGACACCATCAAAGCTGACACAAGACACAGCATAAAGGTAAAGCTAAAGGTTCCCCTCGCATATATGTGCTAGTCGTTCCTGACTCTAGGGGGCGGTGCTCATCTCCGTTTCTAAGCCGAAGATGCAGCGCTGTCCAAAGACGTCTCCGTGGTCACGTGGCCAGCATGACTCAATGCCGAAAACGCACAGAACACTGTTAACTTCCGCAAAAGGGGGTCCCTATTTTTCTACTTGCATTTTTTAATGTGCTTTCGAACTGTTAGGTTGGCAGAAGCTGGGACAAGTAATGGGAGCCCACCCCATTGTGCAGCACTAGGGATTCGAACCGCTGAACTGCCGACCTTCTAATCGACAAGCTCAGCGTTTTAGCCACTGAGCCACCGCATCCCAGACACAGCATAGAACAACTCAAACAAGTAGGGCGAGATCGGAAGACATGGAGAAACCTGGCCCATAGTATCCCCAGAGAGTTGGATGGATAACATCATCAACAGCAGATCAATGTTGGCTAAATCCAAGTCAACTAAGCAAGGTCAGATTAGACCTTAGATGGAGCACTTGACCTTTGGTGCTTGCAACAAAAGGTTTCTGGGTCTGTGTACCCAATTGAAAAGGGGTTGGGTGGGTTGCCCACTCCTGTGCCTACCGCATGCCAGCTGCATAGACAGCCACGCCAAGCAACTTCTGCTCTGCAATACCTCCAAAGCAGGTTCTTGCAAGCCGAAGGGCTTGGATGGTTCCCTTGAAGAGATGCTGATGGGTAAAATCCCCACCCTGGTCTGAACTCTTGACCTGTGGGATGCGAAGGTTGGAAAACTTGGAGTTCCCTCTGGATTGGCAGAGGTTCCCTCAGGAGATGGCACTGGGAGCTGAAAACAGCCATCTCTGCTCCCATTAGTAGAGAACCGTCTTTGAAGCTGACAGTTGGATAATTACAGGAGCAATCAGCGTTGGGCGTTGCAGGAATTAATGAAGGTTTGCAATGGGCGTCGGGCTCCTGAGCATGAAAGCTGTTACGGATGTATCATAATGTTGTTATGACTGGCCAGCCATGATCAAAGGGCACTTCTCTGGTTTAGATAAGTACCCCGGAGCTGTTTCTTTAGGGATCAACTGAACCTACTAGAAGAAGACTTTGAGGTTGAACGTCCCAGGAACCAAGGCACCTGAAGTTATAAAATTGCACCCGTTTCAGGGAGTGCCTTATTTATTTTTTTTCCCCAGGTGGCATCAAGAAAATGATTATTTCTTTAGGCTGGGTCCTCTCCAGCAGATCTCATAAGCTGGTGACCCATGGCCTCGAAAGGAAACGAATTTGCAAGAACGAGGCTAAGGGGTCATCATCCTCTAAATAGGAGAAACCACTCTTCTTATAACCAGGGGTGGGCTTTAAAATTTTTTAGCAAGGGATTCTCTGCTCGGTTGCTGGGTGAGCGTGGGCATGGTGGGCATGGCCTAGCTGGCCTCCTATCCGGGCTCCAGAGGCTTTCCTCGAGCCTCCAGGAGGGCGAAAACAGCCTCCCCAGGCTCTAGAGGCCCTCTTGAGGCCGGAAATGGGCTGTTTCTGGTAAACCCATTTTTCACCCTCCCCGAGCCTCCGTGCGTGCCCTGCACTTACCTGCATCCAAAATGGGCCGCGTGGGGACTCCTGGGAGGGGCGGGGTGGGGTGGGCGAGACCAGTCAGGAATGGGACTTGGGGGGGTCTCCGAACTGCAGACAGTCTTAGCTCGAGGTTCTCCCAAACCCCTGCGAATCCCCAGCAGCCGGCCTCTGCTTATAACCCAAACCAGGTTTCCAGGTTCATACAGGAGCTGTGCCATAGTGAACATACTAATTATTAGGTCATCCTCAACTTACAACAGGTCATTTAGCGAAAGTTCAAAGTTACAACGGCGCTGAAAAAAGTGACTTACGAGCGCTTTTCACACTTGGCTGGCTTGGTTGTAACCAATCATATGGAGGACTTGGTTCTTCTCTTTTCTTTTTGTAAGTCTTAATTGGGTCTATCTCAAGGCTATCTTCTTGAAGAGGAATTTGAGTTTCTGACCATAGTAAAGGATGGGTTGCTTGTAAAACTTGGGGTGCGGGGTGAATGTTAGCATTAGTGTGGCCAGATGAAGTTCAGGTGAAGATTTAAACATGGCAGGAGGATAACTGGATTAGTTTATGATAGCAAAATAGTGAGGATTCTGATAGGATGGGATGGGAATAGAGCAGGAGAGGAGAGACAACGAGGAGAGGAGAGGACAGGAGAGGAGAAGGAAGGGAAAGGAGAAGGGGTAGGGGAAGAGAGGAGAGGAGAGGAGAGGAGAAGGAAGGGAAAGGGGAAGGGGAAGGGGAAGAGAGGAGAGGGGAGACAAAGAGGAGAGGAGAGGAGAGGAGAAGGAAGGGAAAGGAGAAGGGGAAGGGGAAGGGGAAGAGAGGAGAGGAGAGGAGAGGACAGGAGAGGACAGGAGAAGGAAGGGAAAGGAGAAGGGAAAGGGGAAGGGGAAGGGGAAGGGGAAGAGAGGAGAGGAGAGGAGAGGAGAGACAAAGAGGAGAGGAGAGGAGAGGAGAAGGAAGGGAAAGGAGAAGGGGAAGGGGAAGAGAGGAGAGGAGAGACAAAGAGGAGAGGAGAGGAGAAGGAAGGGAAAGGAGAAGGGGGAGGGGAAGAGGAGAGGAGAGACAAAGAGGAGAGGAGAGGAGAGGAGAGGAGAGGAGAGGAGAGGACAGGACAGGACAGGACAGGACAGGACAGGACAGGACAGGAGAAGGAAGAGGAAGGAGAAGGGGAAGGGGAAGGGGAAGAGAGGAGAGACAAAGAGGAGAGGAGAGGAGAGGACATAGATATAGATAAAGATATATAGATATAGATATGAAGAAGAGATAAAGACTGGGGGTGGCGTCAAGAAAGTCATCAGCCAAGCATCCTTACGTTCCCACAAGCAGTCTGTCCAACTCATCTTGAGTTCCGTTACCTCTTATCTAGGGCCAATTTAGTGCTGACTGTTAGTTGACTTAGATTCTTGTGTACAGGCGTGCCCAATAAATCAACTTAACTGAAACTTCACGTGTGACCCTGAGCGTTCACACTTGACGAAGCCAAATTGTGCGCCCGCTTTCAACATTTCAGCTTTTTGCAGAGTTCTCATTCCTGGTGTGGCTGCTGCGGCATTTTCAAGCCCAGCCTGTTTCCTTCTTAGAAAGAGGCAAAATTGTGGGGGTGGGGGGAGGGGGTGGGCAGTGGGGTGGGGAGGGAAATCAGGCAGGAAGCTGCTACTTGGTCCAAGGTGCCTGGGCTCTCTTGAGTTATTTCCAGTCAACCTCCTGGCTTTGTCCTAACAGCTCACAAATCTTGTTTTCGCCCTCATAAAAGTGTCAAGCTGTCTCTTAAAAACCACTCCAGTTATTTGTTTCAATGGCACAGATTCTGGGGGGTTTTTTCTCTACGATCACGGCTGGGTCTCCAGCTTATCTCTAAATCCTGTTCTCACCAATGGGAATGGATGTTTTCCCATATTAAACTTTGCCTTCCAGTTTAATCCCAGTTTTGAAATACACCTCTGACGGTTCGAGGTATCTAAAGTGATACGTTGGCCTCTAAATGTTGATATGCGCTGGGTTGCATCCCTGATCCCCGATCTGTTTAGCTTGACGTGAATAAATGGGGCACGGCATGCTGCCAGCCCTCATGGAGGAAGTCTCTTTGATTTGCTCACCGCTCAGCTAAACTTTCTCAATGTCCTTTTGCGACAGTGTTGAAGATGACAAAATGCTGTGACAACTTGGAGTCACGGTAGCTAAAAATAGCTAAACTATTGCAAAAAAATTTGCAATAGTTAATAGTAAATTAATCAGCAGATAGCAAATCACATACAATGAGATGCTGGCTGACCAATATTTAGCGGTCTCTAAATATTGATATGTGTTTGTTGCATCCATGAATCGATCTATTAGCTTGAGATGGATAAACTGGGCACTGCATGCTACCAGCCCTCATGGAGGAAGTCTTGATTTTCTTATAGCTCAGCCAAACGTCCTCAAGGCAAAGGGTCCCTTTTTACAATGTCTGCGCAATGCTGAAGACGACAAGACGTTGTGACAACTTTCAGGCCATAGTAGCTAAAAAATACCCCGGAATGTTTGCAATCCTCAATTGAGCCCAAAATTTCCATCGCTAAGTGAGACATCTGTTCAGCGAGTTCATTGTAAAAGTCACTTAAACGAACTATTGTAAGTCTAGGTCTACCTTTAGCTTAAGTCGCACCCAGGGCAGTGGTGAAATCCAAATTTTTTTACTACCGGCTCTATGGATGTGGCTTGGTGGGTGTGGCTTGGTGGGCATGGCAGGGGAAGGATACTGCAAAATCCCCATTCCCTCCCCACTCCTGGATACTGCAAAATCCCCATTCCCTTCCCACTCCTGGGGGAAGGATATTGCAAAATCCCCATTCCCATTCCACTTTGAGGCCAGCCAGAGGTGGCATTTGCTGGTTCTCCGAATTACTCAAAATTTCCACTACTGGTTCTTCAAACTGCTCAAAATTTCCGCTACCGTTTCTCCAGAACCTGTCAGAACCTGCTGGATTTCACCCCTGACCCAGGGGTTTCCTCCCGAGCAAAGCATCGAGAAAGACACGAGATCTGGACAAAACGAAAATCCAAGCACAGTTGTTCCCATCAGCCAGATGAGTATCCATTAGGCACATTAGCAAAGGATCATATGCCCTCTTTATTCCTTAGCAACCCAAATCTCCTTGCCTTTTCCCATCTTCAGAGCTTAGCTCCCAAATCAACATGTAATGACATTCAGCCAGCATGGATGATTAAGGAATCTCCTCTTTTTAAAAGCGCTGGATCTCGTTTCTTCCTTGAAACAGTGCCAGGACGAGAAACAGAGAAAGAAATGGAGAAAAACAGACTCATAAATTCGACAAATTCTGGGCCGGTTGGCAGATCCTTCAAGGATGCGGTCCGAGTGTCAAGCTACAAAAGACCGGTGGAATTTGATGGTTTCCCCCCTTTGTCTTGAACCCAGCACCCAAGAGGAGTTCCAGTTCATATTTCAAAGCAGCAAATTCCGCCCCCCAAAAAATCTTGCATTCTCCAGATTTGTTCAATTCTCCTAATTGTCAGCCATCATGCCCATGAGTGGGAAACGCTAGAGACTCCGTTCGGAGAAAGCAAGCTTTTGCAGTTGTTCCTATCAATTTTGCTTTGATCTGCAAATCCAGGCGTTCCCGACTCTGGGCCCCATTTTTTAAATTGGATTCCAAGATTTACCCACCCAGAATCGCAAATACGAAAATGTGCCAAAGAATGACACATCTCTGAAACAAGCTCAGAAAGTTTGAGGAACACCACTTAGAAAAAAAAAGGGACACGGTGGCTCAGTGGCGAAGACGTTGAGCTTGTCAATCGAAAAGTCGGCAGTTCAGCGGTTCGAATCCCTAGTGCTGCGTAACGGGGGGAGCTCCCGTGACTTGTCCCAGCTTCTGCCAACCTAGCAGTTCGAAAGTACGTAAAAAATGCAAGTAAAAAAATAGGTGGGAAGGGAAGGGTTTGGTGGGAAGGGAACAGTGTTCCGTGCACCTTTGGCATTGAGTCATGCCGGCCACATGACCACGGAAACGTCTTCGGACAGCCCTGGCTCTTCAGCTTTGAAGATGCCGCACTGGAGCACTTTGGAGATGAGCACTGCCCCCCAGAGTCGGGAACAACTAGCACATATGTGCGAGGGGAACCTTTACCTTTATTTAGGAAAAAAAAAAAACCTAAAGAAGGAACACACAAGATTTGCAAGCTCTTCTCAAAACTCAACAACTTTTAAGACTTGTGGACTTCAACTCACAGCTTGGTTGACTGAGGAATTCTGGAAGTTGAAGTCCACAAGTCTTAAGATTGCCAAGTTGGGAGACCCCTGCTTTAGAGCAACTGTATTTTGATATCAGTGAATCAGGAAGAATTGAAACCACACAAGGTTTGTCTGCATGCATCCGGTGCAAGACATCAGGAGCCAGGATTGGGTTCAAAAGCACTATGAGTTTAACTCATGCAACTGTTGGAAGAAATATCCATCTGGTTCAGTTCCAAGCCAGGATAAAGACCCTGGAAATATGGAGGCTGATTGGAAAGATGGTTTAATGAAGCAGAACCATATGAGTTCTGGGCAGCTGCCTAACTCATGGAGTTAGGAGTGAGGGGTATTTATACCTTCTCTTGGGCTTTGAACTTGAGCTTCCTGTTCCTGTGCAAGAACATGTATTCTATTGGCTGTTGTAGGGGTCATAGCTAACTTTGCAGGTTGTCTGAGTCTCAGGTTTGGTTGAAGTTTGCTGTTTGATGCAATGTCCCCAGGTGATTGTGCCATGTGGTGAGCTCTGCTGCTAGATAGGTTCATCCTATTATGTCCTGGAGAGTCATGTCTTAATCCCATCACCCTGGAGCTGGAGGTCTTTTGTCTTGTAGATAGGCTGGCCCAGTCTTTCTTAATGGGCACCAAATATCTTCTGGGGCAGGGAGCTGCTTTCTGTCTTTAAAACATATTTCTTCTTTATCATCCAGGGAAATATAATATTCTGCCTTTTTAATGTTTCCTAAAATATTTCATTCTTCTAGGAGTCTTCCCTCACAACCTATACACAAGAACCTGGTCTACTAACTGTCAAGGTGAACTGACACCAGATAAGTCAATGTATGTCAAGGTGGTCTGAATTTAGGTTTCTTAGGTAAAGGTTCCCCTCGCACATATGTGCTAATCATTCCTGACTCTAGGGGGCGGTGCTCATCTCCGCTTCAAAGCCGAAGAGCCAGCGCTGTCTGAAGACGTCTCCGTGGTCATGTGGCCGGCATGACTCAATGCCAAAGGTGCATGGAACGCTGTTCCCTTCCCACCAAAGGGGGTCCCTATTTTTCTACTTGCATTTTTTACCTGCTTTCAAACTGCTAGGTTGGCAGAAGCTGGGACAAGTCACGGGAGCTCACCCCATTACGCGGCACTAGGGATTCGAACTGCTGAACTGCCGACCTTTCCATCGACAAGCTCAGCGTCTTAGCCACTGAGCCACCACGTCTTTTTAGGTCTCTTTCAGGGGCATAAAACCTCTAAAATGATGATGCGTTTGACCCTACTCTCGAGTTCAGCTGGGTCATCTCCTACACCTTTTGGAGAATAGGTTGTGCATTTGTGTGGAAAGCTTGCTGAATTCCATGCTAAACAAGTCAGCCCCCCCCCACCCCACCCGAATCAAAAGAGGTCCAAAGATTGTCATCGTTTGATGGTGCTAAAGGTATCATCACAGGATGTCAATTGTTGCAAGGAAAGCTGCCAACTTGCAATTGACCAATACGGATTTTGTCAATGCTGATGGAGGTCAAGTGGTGCTCCAGATGTTTTGGGATTGCATCCTAGCCAATATATTATGACATCCAAGTTTTTGGGAAAAACCTGATGTGTATGAAGGCTAACACCCAGCTAAAGATTGCAGGAACTGGGTATGTCTCGTTTAATGAAAAGAGGGACTAGCCGTCTTCCAGTTTTTGAGGGGCTGTCTCAAAGAAGAGAGGGACAACCTATTCTCCAAAACACCAAGGACAAGAAGTAACGGATGGATGCTTATCAAAGAAAGATGCAACCTAGAACTAAGGAGAAATTTCTTGTCTGGGAAGAACGATTAATCAGCGGAACTGCTTGCCACCAGAAGTTTTGGGTTGCTCCATCATTGGAGGTTTTCAAGAAGAGATTAGACAGCCATTTGTCTGAAATGATATAATAAGGTCTCCCTGTTTGAACAGGGGGGGGTTGGACTAGAAGACCTCCAAAGTCCCTTCCAAACTCCGTTATACTGCATTCTGTATGAAACACTGAATGATTAAGGATGTATTGTTTGTTTGTATGTTTGTTTGTTTTAAAAACAACAACAAAGTCCGTTATTCTGTATTCTGTAAGAATCGGCAGCTGCCGATTCCCATTATTGTGAACAGATTATAAAATAATAGTGATCCAAGGACCTTTTCTGTGGAAAACATATGTTCTTACCATAAAGCTCTGGCCCCTAGCTCAAAATAAACCTCTTTTTTTGGGGGTGTAATTTACCATTTGCCAGCTTGGGAAAGCCATGTCCTGTTTTCTCCATGAAGCTGGCAGACAGAATTTAGTTAACCAGGCGGGGTCCGACTTGAGGGAAATAGATCCGTCCCATAGATCTCCTTGAGTCAACAGCTCTCGTATTTGCAAGAGCTGTGAAACAATATTGACTCAAGATTTGCATGAAAAGCAGCATCTCTTTCACAGAGCAAGTTAACTTCCCAATGGGGTCTAATTAGCATCTTCTCTCTCTCTCTCTCTTTTTTCCTTCGCTCTTTTGTCCACTGTCGTGATACCAAAGAGTATTTACTCACTTCACTTCAGGGATACTGTAAACAAGGCCTCCTGCCAATTTTAGCCCGGTTGTTTGGAGCAGATAATAAAAACTCAGGGAGGAGGCATGGAACAGGAATCTTAAACTGACTAGAGCGGTGGCCTACAAGGAAAACCATTACAAAATGCTCCATAGATGGTATTTAGCCCCGGCCAGATTAGCAAAGATATATCCTAATATACATCCCAATTGTTGGAAATGTGGCCACAGTCAAGGCACCTTCTTTCATATGTGGTGGACATGCCCGGAAGCGAAAGGATATTGGAATAAGATCAGGAAGTGGTTATATGAAATAATTGGCGAAGATATTGAACTAACACCAGAGATATTTCTCCTGGGAATGGTAAAGAAGCCATATGGTAAGGAAAAGATACATTTAATGATTCACATGATTACAGCTGCCAGATTGGCATACGCACAGTACTGGAAAGAGAAAACTCAACCACCAGAAGAGCTCACAATTAGGAAAACATTGGAGTGCGCAGAGATGACTAAATTAACCCATGAATTAAATGATGGCGAGAAGTCAGTTTACTATATTGTGTGGGAAAGGTGGTACAAGTGGATGCATGATAAAATGAAAGAAAGACTTAAAGGTGTGTTAAATAATGGTTAAAAGTGATTTGAAATATCACCAAGTATTATTTATGTAAATAGTTAAAACACTGCACATCCGATATCAACTGAAAATGACATTACATTTATGTTTTTTATGTTTCTGTTTGTATGTTTTTCTTTTTCTCTGTTTGTAAAAAATCTTAATAAAGTTTCTACAAAAAAAAAAAAACTCAGGCCTCACCTGAGCGGCTTCTGAGCTAGCGTGGAAAAATAAGTCCGGAGGCTCAAAATCCGTGGGAAAAAGAGATGTTTGGGGATGTTGTATATATGAAAAGAGTATGAACTTTGAGGTCGGTTTCGAGTCTTCAGATTAGATTGCTGGGGAAGAAGAAGAAGAAAATGAAGGATCAGAATAATAACAGAAGAACAGAGTTGGAAGGGTCCTTGGAGGTCTTCTAGTCCACCAACGTTTCGGACCTCAGGGACCACTAAATTCATAATTTTAAATCCCGCGGACCACTAATATGATCTGCCTAATGACCGGCTGGGTGGGCGTGGCTAGGTGGGCGTGTGACTGGGTGGGCGTGGCCAACTCGATGTCACTCACATCGAGGGGCGCCTTGCCAGCCTCTCCTCGCCTCTCCTCTCCCAGCCACTCCTCGCCTCCCCGCCCGGGCTCCTTAGGGCCCCAACAGGAAGCAGTTGCTGGAGCTAAGCAGCCACCATGAGAAAGAGTTGGCAAAACAGCTCAGTTCAAATTGGATCTGACCGAGAAGGAGGCTCAGCAGAAGCACCTCACTGAGGACTAGGAGCATAGGCTTTTCAAGCAGAGGGAAGACCTGCAGAAGTGCAAGGCCAGGTACTGGCATCTGGAGGCTCAGCGGGCTGAGATGGTCAGCCAGTTCCAGGCCATGATGCAGTCCCACTGGAGCAAGGCTCTCCGGCTCTTCGCCACCAGTGGCACTTCCCTCCAGTCTTCGCCCAAAACCCCACACCAGGAGGCTGAAGCAGACCCCAAACCGGAATTTCTGCCCCCCTCCAACATGCACAAAAAGACCCCGAAGGGGGAGACTCTCTGCAGCAACACAAATGTTCATTGCACGTATCCGTCCCAGGGGCCGTAGTTTGAGGACCCCTGATTTTGTGCAATATAAAAAATGCAAATAATTTTTCTGCGGACCTCCAAAATTTTCTCAGTTGATGAGCGCTGTTCTAGTCCAACCCCTTGCTCGATCAGGAGACATTTCCCAACTTTTTCAGCTTTGTGGACCAGCAGTGGAAGGGAGGAGAGAGGGGATGCAAATATGAGTCAGTTGCCAAGCATCTCATATCGACCATGGGGATGCTGCAGTGGTCGTAAGTGTGAAAAATGGTCATAAGTCACTTTTTCAGGACCGTTGTAACTTTGAACTAAACTCACTAAATGAACTGTGGTAAATCAGTTGCAAACAGCCTGTAATGTTGACGAAAACATGATCACCAATCATAAAAGTATCTGAATGGAACTATTAATACAGTGTTCAATTGTCCCATGAGTTTTCTGGCTCTCACTTCAAATCTAGGGTTAAATCTAGGGTTAAAAAACTGGGTGGATTTTCTCTTTCATGGAAATAAAAGGGGGAAAAATTCACCAAGGAAAGAAAAAAAATTATATATATCTGGAGAAGAACTAAATGCAGGAGACTTCTCCATATACCTTTTTTATTTATTTATTTATTTATATGCCACCCTTCTCTGGAGACTCAGGGCAGCTTACAACGTGTTAAGCAATAGCTTTCATACTTTTGTATATTTATACAAAGTCAGCTTATTGCCCCCACAAACTGGGTCCTCATTTCACCTACCTTAGAAAGGATGGAAGGCTGAGTCGACCTTGAGCCTGGGGAGAATTGAATTCGCAGTAATTGCAGGCAGCTGGATGTTAAATGCTGCCTTAGGAGGCATTAGCCTCCTACGCCACTCAGGCTCCTACCTTGGCCAACGGATCTCAATGGAAGGGGATACAATAAAGGAAATAGAACGCTGTGTTAAATGTGATTGGTAGGTGAAGTGTAATTCTCAAGAACAACCTCCCCGTATGCCCAAAGTGAAAAGTTTTCCTTCAGTATGTGCTACCTGCTCTAACATATACCGGTGAAACATGGACACGGACCTCACAATTGATACAAAAGCAACAAGTGGTGCAAAGACCCATGGAAAGATCCATGCTCGGCATCACAAGACAAGATGGAAAGAGCTGCGGGTGGATTAGAGAACCCAACGAAAATATGTGAGATCATTAAGAGAGTCAAAGAATGGAAATGGAAATGGGTTGGTCACATAGCAAGAAGAATTGAGGGCAGGTGGGCCAAAAGATTGATCCCGCTTGATGGAAAGCATCCACGAAAGAGACCGGAAACATGTGGAAGAGGCCTTCATCCTGCAGTGGATAGATAATGAGGAGGAGGAGGAGGAGCAAGAGGGAGAAGGAGGAGGAGGAGGAGGAGGAGGGAAAAGGGAGAAGGGGAAGAAAGAGGAGGAGGAGGGAGAAGGGGGAAGGGGAAGGAGGAGAAGGGAGGTGGAGGAGGAGGAGGAGGAGGAGGAGGAGGAGAGGGCGAGGGCGAGCGGGAGGGGATGGGGAGAAGGAGAAGGAGAAGGAGAAGGAGAAGGAGAGGAGGAGGGAAAGGAGGAGGAGGAGGAGGAGGAGGAGAAGGAGAAGGAGAAGAAGAAGAAGAAGAAGAAGAAGAAGGAGAAGGAGAAGGAGAAGGAGAAGGAGGAGAAGGAGAAGGAGAAGGAGGAGAAGGAGAAGGAGAAGGAGAAGGAGAAGGAGAAGGAGAAGGAGAAGGAGGAAGAGAAGGAGAATCAGGAGAAGGAAAAAAGAGGAGAAGGGGAAGAGGAAAAGGAAGGAGGAGGAGGAGGAGGAGGAGGAGGAGGAGGAGGAGGAGGAGGAGGAGAAGAAGAAGAAGAAGAAGAAGAAGAAGAAGAAGAAGAAGAAGAAGAAGAAGAAGAAGAAGAAGAAGAAGAAGAAGAAGAAGAAGAAGAAGACCATGACAAGAGGTTCTACCAAAGATGCTGAAGATGCAACAGTTGAAGAGCTGCTGTTTACTTCCTTATCGGAAAAAACGTTGGGACCATGCAAAGAATAAGATAAGGCCTGGTCCTTATGCTCCAGGCTGATAGAGGCTGAGATAAAGAGGGCTCTTATCTTATCGCTTTTGTTTGCAGTAGCCTTCCCAGCAGTGTCCGCCATAATTTCCAAATTACAATATCAACAGCCGCGGTGAAGCACTATTGTCCTTCGAGTGTTTGCTATATTTCACCACCCTCTTCAGTTCGCCCGGCGGCTTCACCTGTATCACCATCAAGTCGAGATCCCGCAGCAGGTGGGAATGAGTGAGTTTGTGAGTGAGCGGGCGTGTGAGCACACATACACATACACACCTTCCATTCTTTCTTTTTTTTTTTTTTGAGGTAAGGTTTTTTTTTATTTTTAAACATACATCAATATCATCCATATCATTGCATGGACAGTATGGCGTCTGAGTGTCATTCATTTTGATACAAAACCCATATTACTACAAATAAAAGTTACTACATTGGTCAAATTTACATGGTCTAATGTTATTATACATACTTTTATATCAGCACATATTCCTTCCTTTTTCAATTATTCAATATTTGCTACATCCTTCTAATAGTCATAACATTATTCTTGGGCGTATCTTGATAACATCCTTTTTCAAAATCTAATCTTTAACCTCTAACATTCACTTTAAATGTGCTATGTAAAAATATGTATAACAATATTCCCCCGTTTCTAATTCCTTACTCTATTCTAATTCTCAGTAGAGCCAATCTTTCTTTCTTTCTTCTTTTTTTTTAAAGATTCTTTCTATCCATCATCTCTCACCCGGTTGGAAGTTTCACTTCTTTTTTTTTTTAACTTAAAGATTTAAACTTAAACTTTAACTTAAATCTTTAAGTTAAAAAAAGACCTTTATACTGATTCATTGACGCAAATAGACATACACACATGAGTATTTTTATTATCCTCCTCATCCTTTTGGCCTTTCTAAAATTCTGTTTGCCATTGCTGGCGGATGGACAATTTTCTTAGGTTGTTTGAAAAAGGAAGGCAGGAAAAGCTGTTTAGAATAAGTCCCATAAAACCAATATTTTCTGCAGGCCCAGCTGGCCGTCGAGGGGTGCCTGGGAGAGAGGCTTTAATGCTTAAACAAACCCGACCGATGCCAGAGTAACCCCCAATTTCAAGGGGGATTACCCTGCCGCAGGAGCAGTTCATGGCAGGGTCTGGAAGCGACAGCAGCTGTCAGACACAACCAAACCAACTGTTGGCTACCAGAATAAGAAGACAACCGTTCAGATCATATGGGGCGGGAGTGGAGATGAGTCTCACAAAAGGAACACACTGAGGAAGAACACACAACCATTACAAACTCTCGGTGGAGGAGCAAAATGCGCAAGCCAACCATCTGGTAAAGGTTATACGGGGAAATGAAATAGCATTCTAACTATAATATCTGTTACATATTTCTGTATTCTGAATGAAGAATTCATGGTGTCTAAGTACATTATCTATCTATCTATCTATCTATCTATCTATCTATCATCTATCATCTATCGATCTATCTATCTATCTGTCTATCGTATCTATCAACTATCTACACCTATCTATCATTCTATCTATCTATCTATCTATCTATCTATCTATCTATCTATCTATCTATCTATCTATATCATCTAGCCTCCCTGAGTCTTTGGAGAGGGGCAGCATACAAATTGAATAAATAAATAAATAAATCTATCTATCTATCTATCATATCTATGAACTATCTACATCTATCTATCTATCTATTTATCTATCATCTATCTATCTATCTATCTATCTATCTATCTATCTATCTATCTAATCTATCAACTATCTACAGCTATCTATCATTCTCTCTATTTCTCTCTATCTCTCTCTATCTACCTACTTACCTACCTACCTACCTACCTACTGTATCTATCAACTATCTACATCTATCTATCATCTATCTATCTATCTATCTATCTATCTATCTATCTATCTATCTATCTATCTATCTATCTAATCTATCAACTATCTACATCTATCATTCTATCTCTCTCTATCTATCTACCTACTTACCTACCTACCTACCTACTGTATCTATCAACTATCTACATCTATCTATCTATCTATCTATCTATCTATCTATCTATCTATCTATCTATCTATCTATCTATCTAATCAACCTACCTACCTACCTACTTACTTAACTACATCCATCTATCTACCCTGTTTCCCCGAAAATAAGACATCCGCTGATAATAAGCTCAATCGGGTTTTTGAGCGCATGTGCTAAAATTAGCCCCCCTGAAAATAAGCCCTCCCCAAAAATATTTAACCGCATGTGCAGCCAGTCTCCGCCATTTCTTCTGGTTTCCTCCATGTGCCCCAAAATAATAAGGCCTCCCCAAAAATAAGGCCAAGCGCTTATTTCGAGGTTCAAAAAAAAATATAAGACAGGGTCTTATTTTCGGGGAAACACGTGTCTGTCTGTCTGTCTGTCTGTCTGTCTGTCTGTCTGTCTGTCTGTCTGTCTGTCTGTCTCTCTATCTATCTATCTAATCTACCTACCTACCCATCTACTGTATCTCTCTCCCTCTCTCTCTCCCTACTTACCTACCTACCTACCTACTGTATCAACTATCTACATCCATCTATCTATATCTACTCTATCTACTCTATCTATCTAGCTAGCTAGCTAGCTAGCTAGCTAGCTAGCTATCCCAGCCTGCAGTTACTCACCATGTTTATAATCTAAGAATGCATTTATATTTTTTATGTCCAATTTATGGAGAAGGAAGGAAGGAAGGAAGGAAGGAAGGAAGGAAGGAAGGAAGGAAGGAAGGAAGGAAGGAAGGAAAGAAAGAAAGAAAGAAGGGGGACAGGGGAAAGGGGAAAGGGGAAAAGGAAGGAAGATGGACAACAGTTTTATCTTGTTTTGTAGTAACATTTATTCCTTTTTCAAAAGGAGGAGGAGGAGGAGGAGGTGGTGGTAGAAGAGCTCAAGGAAAGTGTGATGGGAACATAGAAACATGTAAATCCTTAAAGACTGAAGTTTTCTATTAAGACAACATCAATGAAATTACCATGGAAACTTATTGAAATGACATATTGATCATTCAATTCATTGTTTTTATAGTACCCAAGTTACGACCATTCGCTCAGTGATTCTTTGAAATTACCATGATCCTGAAGGAAAGGACTTACAGCTGATCTTCAAAGTTCAACCCAACTTTCTGATAAAGCTTTTGAAGCAGTGGTGGGTTTCAAATTTTTTTACTACTGGTTCTGTGGGCGTGGCTTGGTGGAGGTGGCGTGGCTTGGTGGGTGTGGTTTGGTGGGTGTGGTAGGGGAAGGATACTGTAAAATCTCCATTCCCTTCCCGATCAGCTGGGACTTGGGAGGCAGAGAATAGATGGGGGCAGGACCAGTCAGAATTTTTACTACCGGTTCTCAGAACTACTCAAAATTTCCGCTACCGGTTCTCCAGAACTGGTCAGAACCTGCTGAAACCCACCTCTGATTTGAAGCAATGAAGGAAGGAAGGGGGGGGGAAATTGGGAAGCCCAGCGCTACAGGAAGAAGCCATGGAGAGCAAAGTTACCCAGTCTAGAAGTATGGAAAACCCAAGGGAATGGTGAAGGTGATACCATCAGTTCTCCTAAGTTGTCTCTTGGCTGAACCCTTCCTGGGTGGTGTGCTTGTACATCAGGTAGCAGAAAGCTGAATCATAGGAATAAGCTACCTAGCCACATCAAAGGAGGACCTTCCGAGCAAAGGAGAAGCCACATCAAAGAGAAACAGAGACAACACCTTCCATGATTGCTCCATGTGGAATACCTGAAGTGGGAATATTCCCTTTGGCAGGTCGTGACCCAGGTTCTGGCAGCGTGTGAAAAGGTTGGGCTTCCCGAGGTCTTCTTTGAAGTCACAGGAAGCCAGTAGGATTGGGAGTGGAGAATCCAGTAAGTAATGGAGAGCTTGGGATGTTGATGATGTGAATGGGTGTGTGGGGGTGTTTGGCCTTCCTTACCATGTTCGCTATCCTGGAATACATCCAGACTTCTCCCATAAAGGTAAAGGTTACCCTCGCACATCTGTGCTAGTCGTTCCCGACTCTAGGGGGCAGTGCGCATCTCCATTTCAAAGCCGAAGAGTCAGCGCTGTCCGAAGACGTCTCCGTGGTCATGTGGCCAACATGACTCAACACCAAAGGCGCATGGAGCGCTGTTCCCTTCCCACCAAAGGTGGTCCCTATTTTTTCTACTTGCATTTTTTTTTTACGTGCTTTTGAACTGCTAGGTTGGCAGAAGCTCGGACAAGTCACGGGAGCTCACCCCGTTATGCGGCACTAGGGATTCGAACCACTAAACTGCCGACCTTTCAATCGACAAGCTCAGCGTCTTCGCCACTGAGCCACCACGTCCCACTTCTCCCATAGCAGTGGTTTTTAGAACATAGAATAACAGAGCTTGGAAGGGACCTTGGAGGTCTTCTAGTCCAACCCCCTGCTTAGGCAGGAAACCCTACACCACTTCAGACAAATGGTTATCCAACATCTTCTTAAAAACTTCCAGTGTTGGAGCATTCACAACTTCTGGTGGCAAGTTGTTCCACTGATTAATTGTTCTCACTGTCAGGAAATTTCTCCTTAGTTCTCGGTTGCTTCTTTCCTTGATTAGTTACCATTCATTGCTTCTTGTGCTTTGGAGAACAGGTTTCATGTCTTTAGAGAATAGGTTGACCCCCTCTTCTTTGTGGCAGCCCCTCCAATATTGGAAGACTGCTATCATGTCACCCCCTAGTCCAGTGATGGTTAACCTTTTTGGTGCTGAGTGCCCAAAGAGTCCGTGCAGGTGTGCGAATATGCACACGCAAGTCTGAACCCCCAAAAGGCAATGCAAGCACTCTGCATGTGACCCCCCATGTATGCGAACCCCGCACATGCATGCCCCCCCGTGCATTTGGCCCGCTCCCCCTCGCCCATTTTTGGCTTCCAGGTTGGTGCATGAAGCTTTCTAGGGCCAAAAATGGGCGCGGGCAGTGGTGGGATTCAGCCAGTTCGCACCTATTCGGCAGAACCGGTTGTTAACTTTCTAAGCAGTTTGAAGAACTGGTTGTTGGAAGAAATCTTCTTTTGTTTTTTTCCACTTTACAGGGCTAATCCTGTAAGGAAGGCAGGAAGGAAACATTCTGGTGTTGTTTCTAGTCTAATCTTTATCGCCCTGCTTACAGAAACTGCCTCCCTGGTTAACCCTTATTACATTGTAACAGCTAAGGCGAAGCGCCCATCGAAGTGAGTGACGTTGAGTTGGCCACGCCCACACGGTCACATGACCACCGAGCCACACCTACCCAGCTGGTCATTAGGGCAGAGAACCAGTTATTAAATTATTTGAATCCCACCACTGGGCGCGGGGAGTCTCGCACGGTGTCCCCGTGCCCTGTTTTGGCTTCCAGGTTGGTGCAGGAGGCCTTCCGGGCCCAAAACAGGATGCAGAGGATGCACACCTGTGCATGAACCCCCAAAATGCAATGCGAGCGCCCCTACCCCCACATGCATCCCCTGCATGCGTGGCAGAGACCTGAAGATCAGCTGGCCAGCGGGAGGCACGCGCGCATCTGCGCTGGAGCTGGGCTGGGGCAACGGCTGGTTCGCCATCACAGCTCTAGTCCTTCTTTTCATTAACTCACATCCTTGTCTGTGCAAATCACAACTCACAATGTATGTATTTTTTTTTTTTTAACCTTCATGTTTTGTTTTTCTGTTTTCGGATCATTATTTTAAAAGCAATAAAAGGATTTTTTAAAAAAGAAAAACAATACTACCATTTGCATTAAGCTTGTTTTGACAAGGATTTGTGTATTTTCCTCCAAGCTCATGGGCAATCCAATGGGTACGGTTCCACCAAACAGAACTGCCCATTTCCTAAAGCCCTGACCTTCTGAACTTCCACAATCGATGGCACAACTTGGGTGGCTTGGATTCTCAAGGGTGCGGCTCTTCTCATGTTCTGGGATTCTTGGACACCCAACATTAGAATGCCTGGGAACCAGATACTGTCTTGATTATCTTCATGAAAATCCCAGCGGACTCATAAAGGCGCTTAACTGAAGCTTAAGCGGATTTCACTTTCAAGTTGAATCACACAAGGCAGGATTTGCCCCATTTATGAACTGGAAGCCTTAGACAAGCAGAAGTTCCCCCGGTGGCATAGGGTCATCACAAGGTATTATTAACATAGAATCCTAGGGCTGGAAGAAGAGACCTTAGAGGTCTTCTAGTCCAACCCTTCGGACCTCAGGGACCACTCAATTCATAATTTTAAATCCCGCGGACCACTAATATGATCTGACTAATGATCGGCTGGGTGGGAGTGGCAAGGTGGGCATGTGACTGGATGGGCGTGGTCAACTCGATGTCACTCACGTCGAGGGGCACCTTGCCAGCCTCTACTTGCCATCCGGGCCTTCCCCAGACTCCAGAACTGGCCCATTGTCCGCCCCAGCCTCCTCAGTGTCCGACTCCGCTGCCAGCTCCACAGGCTGCTGGCGGACTACAACAGTTGGCCCATTCCAACTGCTGCTTTCCCCTTGTCCCTGGAGTTGATGTCCAGCTGGACTATTGTAATGCTCTCTACATGGGGCTCCCCTTGAAGAGCACTCGGAGGCTCCAACTGATCCAGTTATGGGTGCAACTCGTTGTGCCCGCGTGACACCCCTCCTGCACGAGCTGCACTGGCTCCCAGTGGTCTTCCGGGTGCAATTCAAGGTGTTGGTTACCACCTTTAAAGCGCTCCATGGCACAGGACCCGGGTACCTCCGAGACCGTCTTCTGCCACCAATAGCCTCCCACCGACCAGTCCGCTCCCACAGGGAGGGTCTCCTCCGGGTGCCATCAGCCAAGTTATGTCGGCTGGCAACACCCAGGGGGAGGGCCTTCTCTGTGGGAGCCCCAGCCCTGTGGAATGAACTGCCCCCCGAAATACGAAAGATCTCCGACCTCCGGGTGTTTCGCTGCGCTCTGAAGACCCTGTTGTTCCGCCAGGCTGGGCTATCAACATAACAATTTTAATTGGGGTATTTTAAATTTTTGGGGTTTTAATCCGGCCAAATTTATTTAATTATTTTAATTTTTAATCATTGTTGTGTCTTGTGTTTTTAAATTGGCTGTACACTGCCCTAAGTCCTTCGGGAGAAGGGCGGTATAGAAATTTATTTATTTATTTATTTATTTATTTATTTATTTATTTATTTATTTATTTATTTATTTATTTATTTATTTATTTATTTATTTATTTATTTATTTATTTCCTCTATCAGCTACAGGAACATCAGAAATAGATGCAATAATAAAATTATAGTAGGTCAGTGGACGGCATAGAAATATGACTAATAAAAGTAAAATAAAAAAATTATATCGAACCAAGGAGAAACGTTCTGACAGTGAAAACAATTATAGGTAGTCCTCAACATACAACATGGCATTTGGTGAGCATTCAAAGTTACAATGGCACTGAAAAAAGCAACTTATGACCTTTTTCCACACTTTTTTAAAAAAAGTTTTTTTATTTTTTATACAAACACACACAAACAAACATACAATGTATTTTTTCTGAACAGAGTATTGGCCGGTTCACATATGTAAATAATTTTTAATCATCTCCAACACAATTTTATATATTCCTTTTTTGCCATAATGTTTATTCTCTCTGGTTTTTATAGACCAATATTACCCTTCCTTCTCACCTCTAATCTTAATAAAGTCAATTTTTCCCTTCTCCTCTCTAAATTAAACCCCTTAAATTTAAAATCTCGCAACATAATATAATTCCTAATATTTCCTTGAATATTACAACCGTTGCAGCATCAAAATTCAGATCCTTGGCAACCGATTCATACTTATGACGGTGGCCGTGTCTCAGGGTTATGCGATCCTCTTCTGCCACCTTCTGCCAAGCAAAATCAACGGAGAAGCCAGTTTCACTTAACAACCATGTTCCTCACTTAACAACGGTGGAAAGAAAGGCTGTAACAGTCACTTAACAAATGTCTCACTTAGTAACAGAAATTTTGGACTCCATTGTGGCCATAAATTGAGGAAACAATTAGGTTTTTTGCAACCGCCTACAGCTCAAATATGAAAATCAATCTTTTTGTAAGGACATCTGCAAGCATCCGCCGGCAACCTTGATGGAATTAATAAAGTTTGACAATTTTAATTATCTTTTTTTCCATGCTTGTCTTGATTCAGTTAAAACCCACATTTTAAAAAAACACAGATTTAATTTATGTGTGTATTAGTTTGGGAATAAATATTTAATCCTTTAAATATCCCTCAGAGCAATTCCTGGGGTGCAAGTCCGCAACGGTGGATTTAATTAGCTTCTCGGATTTTAAATACTTCATTATTATGGATTCCTATTGTTAACTAAGCACAGAGAACATGAGAAATTGTTTATCACCATCATATGTTTAATAATTGTTAATCATTTGCATTCGCTTGCGTCCATCCTAAATCACCTCCTCGGTGGGGAAGACAGCAGAGAAAATTGCAAGTCATAGTCACGTGAGGTCTCACTTAACAAACAGTGATTTACTTAATCATCATCATCATTTAACGACCTCATAATCCCTTGCAGGGTGGAGTCTGGGCAACTGAATGGAGCTATCAGAGTGTTTACTGGCCAGATGCCCTTCCGGTCGCCAGTGTGGAGTTTTGTTTAGCAGATATATTTTCATTGTGCCCAGAGAAATATCTGCCTCTACCTAGGATCGAACTCACAGCTTCCTGATTGTGAGGTGAGAGCTCCACCTCTAGGCCACTGCACCACTCTCAGTGATTCATTTACTGGCTCCAGGAAAAAGGTGATAAAATCAGGTGCGCTCACTTAATGACTGCTTAACAATGAATTTTCCAACAAGGACTGCCTGAGACTTTATGTTGGATGGATTGAAGGCCCTGAAGTATGTCAGTACACATAACTTTGTGCAGGATACAGGAATGAGAAGGAGAGCAAACCATTCATACCACAAAAGAATACAGGCAGTCCTCGACTTACGGCTACAATCGAGCCCAAAATTTGCTGCTCAGTGAGTTTTGCCCCATTTTAAGACCTATCTTTCCCCTGTTGCTGAGTGAATCACCGCAGTTGTTAAATTAGGAAC
Source organism: Pantherophis guttatus (assembly GCF_059756535.1). NCBI lineage: Eukaryota > Metazoa > Chordata > Lepidosauria > Squamata > Colubridae > Pantherophis > Pantherophis guttatus. Next base: position 8,817,335 of record NC_142079.1, on the reverse strand, counting down.
ACGGTTGTTTAAATGACTCCAGCTTCTTTGCTCTTCAGACGGTCGCGAAAGGGGATCGCATGACCTCAGGGACAGCCATGGCAACCGTCATAAATACGAGTCCGTTGACAAGCCTCCGGATTTTTGATCATGTGAGCACAGAGGATGCTGCAATGATCAAATTGCAGCTTGTCATAAGTCGCTGTTTTCAGTGCCCTTGTGACTTCAAACGGTCCTCTCAATGAATTTTGAGTAGTTCGGAGAACCGGCAAATACCACGTCTGGCTGGCCCCAGAGCGGGGTGGGAATGGAGATTTTGCAGTATCCTTCCCCCAGGGGGGAGGGAATGGAGATTTTACAGTATCCTTTCCCCTGGAGTGGGGTGGAAATGGAGATTTTACAGTAGCCTTTCCCCTGGAGTGGGGAGGGAATGGAGATTTTGCAGTATCCTTCCCCCTGGAGTTGGGAATGAGGTAGGAGAGGAGGAAGGAGAAAGGAGGAGAGGAGAGGAGGGAGGGAGGGAAGGGACAGAGGAGAAGTAGTAGAAGGGTTGTTTCAAAATGAGGGAAGAAAGGGTAGAAGAGCAGCTCCGAATGTAATTAAAATGCCTTATTTTAATGCTTTCTTTAAGGAAAACATGTATATGTAGGATTAATTATGTATAACAAGATGTACATTTTATATTATGTGTATAAGAAGTAAAACTGAAAAACTTTTCAAAAAAAAAATCTATGCATCATGCAACTCTGATTTAGCCAATTCAAGGTAGCTCATGGAACTCTTTATTTTCATCCTCCTCTTATTTATTTATTTTTGTGTCAATGTTTAATAAAGACTTAATACCTTAATGAGAGCAAAGAGGACTTAATTATGGACTTAGAGAATATTTAATACTTTAATGGAAAGCAAACACTTAAAGGAATTATTTAAGGTTAAAAAAATGCACACACAAGTACGCACAGACAATCAATTATGAAAGAATTTTAAAGTATCAGATTCTGGGCCAGGGGTACAAGGAAGAAAAAGGATGGGCGCTTTTGGTCTAGGTTTAATCTTCCAATGCAGGAGCAACTATGGGGTGTAAGACTCTAGTACAGGGATGGCGAACCTTTTCGGCACCGAGTGCCCAAACCGGAAAGTGCATGCATGTGCATGTGCTGGAGCGTCGAAAACCCCAAAATCAGCTGGATGGCGCTCACATGACTGTTTTTTGGGTGTTTGGGGGCCATTTTCTGGGCTGTTTTCAGGCCATTTTCAGGCCTAAAAATTGCTCCCAAAAGGCCCAGAAACGGCCCGAAAAATGGGCTGGATTTTGGCTGTTTTCAGGCCGTTTCCCGGCACTCCGGCGCCTGTGAAGACCAGCTGGTGGTGCTGGAGAGCAGCTGGCGACTGCGCGTGTGCCCACAGAGAGGTCTCTGTGTGCCACCTCTGACACACGTGCCATAGGTTCGCCATCATGGCTCTAGTATGTTACTGCAATGTTGGTCAACATTCTTCAGACGGACCACATGAAAATCCTTCCTCTGTCCGAGAGTAATAAAGAAGAAGGATTTTCATGTGGTCCGTCTGAGGAACCCAGCAAGAGTTGACCAACATTGCAGTAGCATCCAGCCACAAAGTATTTTATTTATTTATTTATTTATTTGTTTCCATTTCTATACCGCCCTTCTCCAATAGGACCCAGGGCGGTGAACAGCCAAAGTAAAAAACAGAACGTACAAAATTTAAAAGCAGTTTAAAATAATTAAATATTTTGGCCGTAAATTAAAACAACCCAATTTAAAATCAATTTAAAATTTAACTCAAGCCAGCCCAGCTAGTTGAAATAAATAGGTTTTCAGGGCCCGACGAAAAATTCGGAGGTCTGTTATTGTACGTATCTCTGGGGGGAGGTTGTTCCAGAGGGCGGGCGCCGCCACAGAGAAGGCTCTCCCCCTGGGGGTCGCCAGCCGACATTGTCTGGTGGACGGCACCCTGAGGAGGCCCACTCTGTGCGAGCGTACTGGCCGGTGGGAGGCTATTGGCGGCAGAAGGCGGTCTCGTAAATACCCCGGCCCTAAGCCATGGAGCGCTTTAAAGGTGGTCACCAACACCTTGAAGCGCACCCGGAAGACCACCGGGAGCCAGTGCAGCTCGCGCAGTCGCCCCCATAATCCCCCGCGCGGCCGCGTTCTGGACCAGCTGGAGCCTCCGGGTGCACCCCAGGGGGAGCCCCATGTAGAGAGCGTTGCAGTAGAGCCCTTCATCCCAAGAACGTAGCCATCTTCACTCTTCAGTGTCACCTCAGAATCTGCCATGTTAAAACCCAGCTCTCTCTAATGACTCAAGATGGAGAACCTCAGGGTTCTCCATCTTGAAAACCTGCTCATCTTAGCTCTTCAGTATCACCTCAAAGGCTGTTCTCTCGAAGACGCTGAGGGTAGAGGTCCGTGATGGCGAATCGATGGCACGTGTGAGGTGGCACACAGAGCCCTCTCTATGGGCATGTGCGCCATCGCCTGCTGCTCTTGTGGTTTCTGATGCCAGCTGGTCTTTGCGGGCACTGGAAAACAGCCTGAAAACGGCCAAGGACCGGGCAGTTTTCAGGGCGTTTTTTAGGCCATTTTCTGGGCCATTTTTCGTCCGTTTTTCAAGCCATTTTTAGGCTGCTTTTTGGCTATTTTCAGGCCATTTTCCAGGCAATTTTCATGCTGCTTTTAGGGCATTTTCAGGCCATTTTCCAGGCAGTTTTCAGGGTGTGTTTTAGGCCATTTTCTGGGCCATTTTTCATCCGTTTTCTGGACTGTTTTTAGGCTGTTTTTGGGGCATTTTCAGGCCATTTTGCAGGGAGTTTTCAGGGTGTGTTTTAGGCCATTTTCTGGGCCATTTTTCATCCGTTTTCTGGACTGTTTTTAGGCTGTTTTTTGGGCATTTTCAGGCCATTTTGCAGGCAGTTTTCAGGGTGTGTTTTAGGTCATTTTCTGGGCCATTTTTCGTCTGTTTTCCGGACTGTTTTTAGGCTGTTTTTTGGGCATTTTCAGGCCATTTTCCAGGCAGTTTTCAGGGTGTGTTTTAGGTCATTTTCTGGGCCATTTTTCATCCGTTTTCTGGACTGTTTTTAGGCTGTTTTTTGGGCATTTTCAGGCCATTTTCCAGGCAGTTTTCAGGGTGTGTTTTAGGCCATTTTCTGGGCCATTTTTCATCTGTTTTCCGGACTGTTTTTAGGCTGTTTTTTGGGCATTTTCAGGCCATTTTGCAGGCAGTTTTCAGGGCGTGTTTTAGGTCATTTTCTGGGCCATTTTTCGTCTGTTTTCCAGGGTGTTTTTAGGCTGTTTTTAGGGCATTTTCAGGCCATTTTGCAGGCAGTTTTCAGGGCATTTTTAGGCCATTTTCTGGGCCATTTTTCATCCATTTTCTGGGCTGTTTTAGGCTGTTTTTTGGGCATTTTCAGGTCATTTTGCAGGCAGTTTTCAGGGCATTTTAAGGACATTTTCTGGGCCATTTGCCATCCATTTTCTGGGTCATTTTTAAGCTGTTTTTTGGCCATTTTCAGGCCAGTTTTGGGCCATTTTCCGGGCCGAAAACAGCCTAAAATGGCCAAAAGACAGGCATCACTGGCCAGCTGGTTTTTGGGTTTCTGGTGTCGACGCATGCACATGCACGCACATTCACGCAAATGCACGCACATTCCGGTTTGGGCACCGCTGCCGAAAAGCTTCGCCATCACTAGTATAGATTCTCCTGCCTTGAGCAGTGGGTTGGACTAGAAGACCCCCTGAGGTCCCTTCCCAGCCCTATGGTTCTACGTTCTACCTCAGCTCGCCTGCCTTTGAATCCAAGTTCATCTTAGCTCTTCAGAATCGCCTCAAAGGCTGTTCTTTCGAAGGCGCTGCTGGTAAAGGTTCTCCTGCCTTGAGCAGGGGGTTGGACTAGAAGACCTCTGAGGTCTCCCCCCCCCCAGCCCTATGATTCTTATGTTCTACCTCAGCTCTTCAAGCGACACCTCTCCTGCCTTGGAATCCAACCCTTAACCCTGTCCGTCTGACAACACTTGGCTGGAAAACCTGAGATTTCTTCTGGGGGTGGGGCGGGGGTGGGTAGCAGTTGCCTCTTTGAGCAATTAAGAAAAAAGCATCTTTGGCCTTGTCATTAACAAATGGGATCCAGGATCTTGATTAATTCCCCAGCTTTCTTCCATTAGAGGCTACTACATCATTGTTAACTGCTCTTCCCCTTTCCTCTCCGAGCTGACCTCCTTCTCGCTGGTTTTAGACCCTTCCTCTGGCTGTGGAAGTTATTATAGGCTGGGAGACCTGGAAACCGGGGCCAGGAAAGCTTGCTTTTATCTTTGGCACGGCCGGTTTCTTGGCAGTTTGGAAAAGACCACGGACATAATTGATGACTAAGGAAGGGGGTCAGTGGAGGAGGGATTCCCAAGAATCAAAAATGTCTCTTGACAGTGACCACATGTTGCTAGCTTGGTATCACCCGGACGCCGTGCGCACGGGGCAATTCGCCAGCTAGCTGGCATCGCACCTTTATTTGCATTTAACTTTTCTGTTCTTACAGAATTTTTTCTCTCTCTCTCTTCTTCATGGGATGCAGTGGCTCAGTGGCTAAGACGCTGAGCTTGTCGATCGAAAGGTCGGCAGTTCAGCGGTTCGAATCCCTAGTGCCGTGTTACGGGGTGAGCTCCCGTGACTTGTCCCAGCTTCTGCCAACGTAGCAGTTCGAAAGCACATTAAAAAAATGCAAGTAGAAAAATAGGGACCACCTTTGGTGAGAAGGTAACAGCGTTCCGTGCGCCTTTGGCGTTGAGTCATGCCGGCCACATGACCATGGAGACGTCTTCGGACAGAGCTGGCTCTTCGGCTTTGAAACGGAGATGAGCACCGCCCCCTAGAGTCGGGAACAACTAGCACGTATGTGTGAGGGGAATCTTTACCTTTACCTTCTTCACAAGTGGACAATAAGAGGGCCTACTGTGTGAAGGAATCTGGCTAAATTGGTCTGGGGAATCTAGTTAGCATCTGCTTGAGGTGAAGGCCAAGTCAAAAGTCCAACTTTAGTAGACAATGGGAAGGAGGTGATCTTATTTATTTGCAGCCTGCTTTTATTATTTTTACAGATAACTCAAGGCGGCAAACACATCCAATGCGCCTCCTATTTTCCACACCACCACCACCTTGTGAGGTGCATTGGACTGAGAGAGAGAGGGACTGGCCCAAAGTTACCCAGTTGGCTTTCATGGCTAAGGCGGGACTTGAACTCACAGTCTCCTGGTGATTGGCCCAAAGTCACCCAGTTGGCTTTCATGACTAAGTCAAGACTAGAACTCACAGTCTCCTGGTGATTGGCCCAAAGTCATCCAGTTGGCTTTCATGACTAAGTCAAGACTAGAACTCACCGTCTCCTGGTGATTGGCCCAAAGTCATCCAGTTGGCTTTCATGGCTAAGAGAGGACTAGAACTCACAGTCTCCTGGTGATTGGCTCAAAGTCACCCAGTTGGCTTTCATGGCTAAGTCAAGACTAGAACTCACCGTCTCCTGGTGATTGGCCCAAAGTCATCCAGTTGGCTTTCATGGCTAAGAGAGGACTAGAACTCACAGCCTCTCGGTGATTGGCCCAAAGTCATCCAGTTGGCTTTCATGGCTAAGTCAAGACTAGAACTCACCGTCTCCTGGTGATTGGCCCAAAGTCATCCAGTTGGCTTTCATGGCTAAGAGAGGACTAGAACTCACAGCCTCTCGGTGATTGGCTCAAAGTCACCCAGTTGGCTTTCATGGCCAAGATGGATCTTGACCTCATGATCTTCTACTTTCCAGCCTAGTGCCTTAACCACCAGACTGAGTTGGGTTCTCGCTGGCTTTCCTCCAGATTTTCAATCCTCCCATTTAACAAAATGAATGTTTTACAACTCGCTGAGCTAAAGCTGACAAGTTTGTGATTCGAGGAATCCCCCCCAAGTAAAGATATGCTCCTGTTTTGGCTTACCTACTGAGGAAGATCAAGAGAGATAAGAGATCCGCTGACAACGAAGCTCTACCCATGTCTGCTTTGAAATTTCTACATTTCCGTGACATTTCTACTCAGGTGAGCAAGACAGAATTGGAGCATTTTTCAACCAAAACTATTTAATTGATTGGGCGCAAGTGGATTTTTGTGCCTCGTAAAAGGAAATCAAAGCACTATTAGAGTCTATCACGGCTGCATTGTTAAGCCAACGGTCATCGTTTTCCTCTAACGTGAGGAATTGAGTCTTCATTCTGGTTGTTGTGGCTACGGTGGTTATTTTTATTTTTTTTCCCAACGTGAGGATCTCTGTATCAAGGGAAAGAGGAAACATCTTGATGGATAACTACTGAAACACGTGGAACGTAAACCAGATGTGCTGTGTCAGCTAGTTGAAGGGCCACTGGATGGTAGATGTTCGGAAAGACCTGAGTTTTGTCCTCTCAGATTTGTCACTAGCTGCACCACGATCCGAACAGGAGGAAGAAAGCAAGCAGAAACACATTTTTCAGTGAAGGGCTTGACCTTTGAAAGATCAAGAGGATATATGGAGGCTGGCCGGCTACGCGAGTGTCAAGCCGGCCGCTGGTCTTGCCTAAACCAGATGAAGCCATTTCCAGAGGGATTGTCCCCATAGCGAGCCAGTCCGGGATGGAGCAAAGTGGAAAGTTCAAGCTTCAACCTTTTGCGTCTCTGAGATGCAAAGAAAGGTTCTAGTTTGGACTGAGCTTGGAAGGTCCTGCTTGGTAGCTATCCTTTCAAGTTAGCCAAGAAGTAAAGGCCTGATGATCCATTCCATCCAGGTTTCCCTCAGCATAGACTATTCAAAAAAACATTAGATGCCATTCTTGAAAAGAGAAAGGGACATTATCAAAAAAATACAGGTGCATTTGCATTAATAAAGCAGTGGGGGGGAAAGGTTTACCAAGTTCCCATGTGCTGAAGGAGAGGAGGAGGAGGAGGAGGAGGAGGAGGAGGAGGAGGGAGGAGGAGGAGGAAGAGGAGGAGGAGGAGGAGAAGAAGAAGAAGAAGAAGAAGGAGAAGGAGAAGGAGAAGGAGAAGGAGAAGGAGAAGGAGAAGGAGAAGGAGAAGGAGAAGGAGAAGGAGAAGGAGAAGGAGAAGGAGAAGACCACCAGATACAACCAGAGGTGAAATCCAGCAGGTAGCGGAAATTTTGAGTAGTTCAGAGAACCAGCAAATACCACCTCTGGCTGGCTCCAGAGTGGGGAGGGAATGGGGATTTTGCAGTATCCTTCCCCTGGAGTTGGATGGGAATGGAGATTTTGTGGTATCCTTCCCCTGCCACGCCCATCAAGCCACACCATGCCCACCAAGCCACGCTCACAGAACCGGTAGTAAAAAAAAAATTGGATTTCACCACTGGATACAACCTACAGAAGATATTATGAAATCATTTGTCCATTTGCATGTATGCACACATAACACAGGTACGTATATAAAGTTAATCTATGCTGGATGAGTCATTGTACCTTGTCCTACGTCTACTACCAACTCCCGACCATGGCACTGACCTCTCGCAACCGCTGCAGGAAAGACCCCCAAATTAGACACCCATTTGTGTGGGCACATATAGACAAGAATCTAAGTGTCTCTAATGTTTTTGCACTGGAAGCGATCCAAGCACCTTTGATCCTCTCTACACTCATCAGCCTTCCCGGCCTTCCTTCAGCAGCGCACCGCGCATGAATTATGCCTGGAAGGGCTCAATAAAGAAATTCCTAGGACCGATAAATCAGAGATGAAATCATCACTGCCAGAGAGAAATACGGTGGGTTTTCTAGAATTAGACCCCCAGTAATGAAATGTTTTCTTAGCTTATCATGTCTCCACACGAGCGAAGACAAATGCTTTTATGGCCATGGAAAAACAGGTAATCTGAAACATTTCACCCCGATTCGAAGAAGCCAGGTTTCTCCACTGTTAGTTAGACGTTTGGGAGGCCATTATTTGAGGAGGTCATCCCTTCCTGGAGTTTGGACTCCTTTGGACAACTGGAGCTTCTGGTTTGTCCACCAGAACTTGGGCCTTCTCCGCAAAGGTCTCTGGGCAAACTATCGTCATCTCTCACTTGACACGCGAGCAGGAGCTGTCACTTCCTGCATCCTCGGGAGGGTAATTAGCTTCATTAGCAGGCAATTAATTCCTTTACGCATCTGCCAACCCGAGCCGATCCTTCAGGTGGGGTGGGTTTTGGGTTTTTTCCAAGGTAAACGCCTCCCCCCCCCAAGGAAATGCTCTCAGGACATCCAGTCAAATTAAGACTGATGTGTAACATGACAGGAACTTGACGGCATCATTAAATACACGAAGAAAATAATACCCCTAATTACCGTGAAACGCCCCTGCATGAGGAGGAGGAGGCATCAGCACTCTCTGGGAAAGATGACAGATGTCTGAACATAGGTAAAGATAAAAGTTCCCCTCACACATGCGTGCTAGTCGTTCCCGACTCTAGGGGGCAGTGCTCATCTCCATTTCAAAGCCGAAGAGCCAGCGCTGTCCGAAGACATCTCCGTGGTCATGTGGCCGGCATGACTCAACGCCAAAGGCGCACGGAACGCTGTTCCCTTCCTACCAAAGAGGTTCCCTATTTTTTTACACGGAACTAGGGATTCGAACCGCTGAACTGCCGATCTTCTGATCGACGAACTCAGCATCTTAGCCATTGAGCCACCGCGTCTGAACATAAACATTGTGGAATTTGAACTTGGTTTGCAAAGAGGTCGCTGCAGAGTTGGCAAGGTGACCAAATGGACATTATGGCATGGGGAGGGTCATCCTGTGGGGGTTTTGACCATCATTGAATCAAGTCTACAGGATGATCCACATGGTGTCTCCGATTGTGGGGGCTTTTTGACGAAAAGTCACATTGCAGAGTGATGCAAAGATGCATTTAGGGTTTATTTTCTGGTCAGGTCTTATTTGGGGAGAAATACGGTACCAATTGCATCCATCTAGCTGATGATCTTAACTGGGGCTTATTTTTGGGACAGGGCTTATATTACAAGCATCTTGAAAAATCATGTTAGGGCTTATTTTCCGATTGGGTCTTATTTTCGGGGAATATCAAAAATTATATCTGTGTAGCTGGGCAGCGTGGTATAATTTTGGAAGCTCAACGGCGTTTGGGAACCAGTCGTTTTGCAAAACAGCAAAAGAGAAATTCAGAAAGAGAAAAAAACGTGTAAGGAAAGCAGGAAGCCTTCTGTCGCAGAGAAGATGTTGCTTCTCTGTTCTTCTTCTTTTTTTTTTTCCTCAGATCTATATTGACTTATTTGATCAACAGATTTGTAGCAGGGAGAACGAGCAAATCCCATCTGCTCGTGGTCATCAAAAGAATTAAACCGAAGCAGCATTAGAAATCATTATTTTTTATTTTTTATTTTAGCCATTGGCCAGACAGACACTTAATTCCACTTGTCAGTGAAGACCTCAGACTAATAGCGCCCGTGATTTTGCTGACTTTGGGATGCCAGCTGCAGAAGTCATAGACAAGCCAGTCAACTGACACAAGCAAATTCTTTATTCGACATTTAAAGGAGGAAGGGAAGAAAGAACTTTTTTTTAAAAAAAAGTTTTTTTTTAAAAAAAAAATCCTCTCCTCTACTGTAACTGCTATTCTAATAGCAAATCCTTCCTAAAAGTTATTGCATTACATTCTTGATTAAATTATCTTTCCATTGATATATAATTTTATGGTACTACTCCAAAAAAAAGTGGTGTTATTAGCTAGTTTTAGAAAATATACACTTTTCCGAAAAGGTTTCCACAATTTTGGCCACTACTGTAGGTTGTCTACAATTTTTGCATTTCAAAAATGGGGTCGGGTGGGGAAGAGAGATATAAAGGCTCTCCTGGATGAAAAATAGGGCCTGCACTTAATCAAGAAATAAGACCGAAATCTGGAAATTCAAAGAATATCTCTGAAGTAATGTGTAGATTGGCCCAAGCTGACTAGATTGACAAAAGCAGGCAACCTCAGGCCCCCAGCTCTGGGTTATTTTTCTCTAAATTGAACCAAAGAGGGAAAAAAATGTGGTGGTAAGATCAGAACTTTTGCAAACACAATGAAAGAAGACAAAAAAACGGTCATGACATTATTTCAAATAAATGATGCCGGCGTGAACCTTTTTCCATAATGGGAGGAGAAACTTGGATGACTCCTGTCGTTTTCGCTCGGTTGAATGGCTGTGAATTGGGCACATTCCAGATCTCCGGCACCACAGCTCGAGGCGATACATAAATTATTCTGGGCCGTCAGAAGTGTGTTTGCAGAGCTGCGCACAACATCTTTGTCGACAATAAGGCCCTGCAGTCATCCTCCCTCATCAACTTGAGATGAGAATTCCTACCTTGTCTTACTTCCTTTCCGTATTTTGGGGTATGGTTATAATATTTATGTAAATAGACCTTATAACTGTATTTATATATTTATATATGTATGTATCTCTCTCTGTGTGTGTGTAGTCCTACATGTTAAATATACAGGTAGTCCTTAATTTACAAATATTTGAGCCCAGAATTATGGTAATAAATCATGACAGTCATTAAGTGTGTATTTGCCTGTGTGTGTGTGTCAGAGAGAGAGAGAGACAGACAGACAGACAGATAGACAGACAGACATATAGCTAGATAGATGGATGGATAGATGGATGGATGGATGGATGGATGGATGGATAGATAGATAGATAGATAGATAGATAGATAGATAGATAGATAGATAGATAGACAGACAGACAGCGATAGAGAGAGAGAGAGACAGACAGACAGACAGACAGACAGACAAACAGACAGACAGACAGACAGACAGTGGTAGGTAGGTAGATAGACAGACAGCGATAGATTAGATAGGACAGACAGACAGACAGACAGACAGACCAACCGAGGTAGATAGATAGAGTAGATAGATGATAGGCAGAGATAGATAGGTAAAAAAAGATAGAGACAGATAGTGATAGATAGATATAATGGAGAGAGAGAGAAAGAGAAAGAGATAGAGAAATGGACGGACAGATAGACAGATATGGATGGAGGGGGAGAGAGAGAGAGAGATGCTAAATATTATCCATTTGGCACGAACAGAAGGAAATCTGAGCATCTTGGTTAAAAAACATGTAACCACATTTATAAAATTCATCTTCAAGAACACGCCCGCAGAAGTAGAAACCAAAACGTTTGGGTCCTTAACAATGGTTGGCCATGCCTGGCCCAATCACGCCTATCTCAACTTGTGTCCCAGCTAGCTAGACTCAAACTGCGTTAGGAGGTTTTCCCATCGACCTATTCTTTGCGCGGCCCTCCGAGCAGACTTTCTGGCACACCGCTGCGTCTCGTTCCAGGGAATTCCCACCAGCAGAAGTCATCACTCATTAGCAAGGGAAAAGGGCTTTATTGTGAAAAAGCCATTTGTCTGTGTGAGTCTGAATCCCAAAACGCAAGCTTTGGGCGGGAAGTGTGAATGATATTACAGCTGCTTGGAAGAAAACACACAGCCATGTTCAAAGACGACGTAGGAAGAGTCAGATGGAATCTCTGTCTCCAGCAGCCAAAATATTTGCCATGGGTCTGATCTAATGTATCATCTATGCCCGTGATGGCGAACCTGTGGCACATGTGCCAGAAATGGCTCGCAGAGCCCTCTCTATGGACACGTGTGCCATCACCCGCTACTCTTCGAGTTTTCGGCGCCAGCTGGTCTTTACAAGCACTGGAAAAATGGCCTGAAAACAGCCAAGAACCAGGCCTTTTTCGGGCCATTTTCCATTTTCCACATGCGCAAAGATCAGCTATCCGGTGCGCATGCATGCACCAAAAACCAGAAGAGTAACCGCCCAGTGTGCCCGGGTTCCAGCGCGCTTCGTGTAAGCATGCACGCCAGAAACTGGAAGACCAGGTGGCCGGCGCACATGTGCATGTGGGAAACTGGAAGATCATCTTCCCAGCACATGCATGTGCATTGGGCGGCTGCTCTTTCCATTTCCAGCACTCCTGCACGCATGAAGACCAGCTGGCTGGCATGCCGGAAGAGCAATGGCTGACGGCTCACGTGCCTGGAGAGATGGTTCTGTGTGCCACTTCCAGCACGTGTGCCATAGGTTCCCCATCATGGTTGTAGAGGTTGGTTCTGGATAGGAGCAACAGGGTGCAAAAAGAAGTTGGGCTAATGTTCTTCCGAGAAACATTGAAGACAATCTGTCTAAAAATATATTGTAGTCATATTTTTATGACTACATATTTCTACATATTTTTATGTAGTCAACATAAAAATATGGTGTAGTCTTCGACTTACAACAGTTCATTTAATGACCATTCAAAGTTACAATGGCACTGAAAAAGTGACTTCTGACCGACTTTCACACTTATGACCATTGCAGCATCCCCACGCTCGACCTGATTTACATTCGGATCCTTGACAACTGACTCACATTTATGACGGTTGCAGAAGGGGATCGCGTAACGGGGTCATGCGATCCCCTTCTGATAAGCCAATGGGGAAGCCAGATTCACTTAACAACCGGGTTGCTCATTTAAGATTCGCTTAACAAATGTGGCGAGAAAAAATCGTAAAGTAGGGCAACACTCACTGAACCAACTTCTCATTTAGCGACATAGATTTTGGGCTCAGTTGCAGTCGTAGGTTGAGGACTGCCTGTAGACGGAAAGCTGACGGCTTTCCTTTGGGAGAAGAAGACGCATGAGATGGTAGAAAGTTCTCACACTTTCGGGCCCAACTTTCCTGTTACGATCGTTCTGCTCCTGACTTTCTTTCAATACCACCCACCCAGCCTGTTAGAAGTCCTGTTTATAGTAAATACAAGAAACGAGAAACCAGGTGGCCTTTTGAAGTTGAAGTATTCATGGTTGGTAGACAAGGGCCCTCTTGGTGCAGACGAACCAGTTCTTCTCCAACGCGCAGCTTGGAGAATCCAAAGCTTCGGGTTGTTCAGTAGTTGATAGCCTACACTGAGTGTGTTCCTTTAAGAGATTTCTCTTCAGACACGCCCACTTGCTCAACAGAGTCCCAGTTTAGTTCACTCAGTTGAGCCTGTGACACTGTCTGAAAATTTCTCTGTTATCCTACTAAAACCTGTTCCAGAAGCTTTGGATTCTTCAAGTATTTTTCCACTTTAGTCTTCAGTTTCCTGGTCTTCGTTATTTACTGCAGGGGGTGAGTCTGCCTGCTCCCTCAGGCAGGCAGTCAAGACTATTTTATCTCTCTGAGGCCGGCTAATTATCTGCTCCTCAACATCGCTGAATAGCCGCAGGCGTTTGGGTAGGCTTTCCGGTCTGCCGGCATTGCCGCCCTCGCCGTTTTTGAACTGTTTGAATTTGGCGGCTGGAGATTGACGCCCTGCTCTCAGCGGCGTCTCTCTCTCTCTCTCCTCTTCGTTGCGAGACTGTTTCTAGCGTCGGGATCTCTTATGAGCGATCACACGCTGTTTTACCGAAGAGGCATCAGCGACCCCCCCCCCCACGCTCCATTAAGCCATCGGAGCGCCCCTCGAGCGCCGGAGCGCCCCTCAAGCGTCCCTGGACTCCCGGAGCGCTCTCCTGCCGCTGCCTAGCCCGGAAAGCGCTTTTGAGCCTTCATTGAACTCCCGGGCGTCTCGGCTGCTTTCCTTCTCCACTGGGGCTTGTTGGAGGCGGCGCTTGAACTGTTTCAGATTACGCGCCATTTTTAACCGCCTCAGCGCTGGGAGCTACTCTCACTGACAGCTCGCGCTGATTGACAGCTTCCCCCACAAGCCTCCCGGTCAGATCGGACTTCCTTGCCGGCTAGTTTGAATGCCCCTCAAAGTGGATTTATTGGAGAACTCTTCCTGTCTCCATTGTTTGCCTTGGCCTGCAGCCTTGCCTAGCGCCATTCCCAGATCTTAAGGGACTGTGACTGTAACGGTTGTGGATTCTGCCTAGCAACCGCTTCCGCGCAGGCGCAGTTAACTCGTAGAGGACAAGCCTCTTCTCTTCTGGCATTGCTGAACTTAACTAGCTTGTCTCTGTGGAGCAATTGGCTAGTTTTTTCTCCCTAATCCTCAACCCACCCCTCCTGAACTTACCTGCCAGTCTTTGGCTCTGATCATTCTCCACTGTTATTCATCAGTTGTCTCCTGTTTTTTTAAAAAAAAAAAAAAAAAAAAAAAAAAGAAATTCTGTAAATAGTTATATTGATACCTATCGACATAACAATTAAATATAAGATACTTACCTGACATTCATCTTCATCCTCAAAAAAAAAAAAAAAAAAAAAAAGATATTAATAACAATATTAATAGAGTAACAAAATCTAAAGTCATGGCGGAACGAGATCTCTCGTCTGAACTGGAGGACAACAGCTCCCCAGAGCGCCTTCGCAACCAGACCAAGCAACGCAAAAGGTCACGACATCGCTCAGCACATTCATCTTCGTCTGCTGCTCCACTCCCTAAAAAGACCAAACGGTCATCAGCAGCGGACAAGGATGCCTCCAGAAGGCACAAGGCCTTGGAGCGTCAATTTGAGAAGGCGCGCAGCCAGGCAACCCAGGCTGCATTCTCGCTGCCACCAGCCCCACTCTCACCTGTGGCTGAAGTTACCGCCCAACCCATCCATCAAGTGGCGCAACCACCTCTACGGTTGTCACAGCCATCACCAGCCATGGAAGTCTTCACTGAGACGATGCCGACTCACTGCATGGAACCAGTGGACCTCTCGCGCAGCGCCTCCCTCTCACGACGGCCACAGCCGGAGGCAACTTTCACTCCCACGGCTGCGGGATTGCGTGCATCGGAGTCGGTCCACCCACCCTTCCAGTATGACATTCACCAGGTCATATCCGACACCGTTTCCCGGACTCTGGCAGCTACTTCTCAGCAGGCAGTACCATATGGGGCTTGGACTCAACCGCGGTACCCTCCTCCTCCGCCTCTGGCCCGGGGCGCACAACCGGTCCATATCCAGTACCAACCAAGGATCCTGGGGTCCGGTCCTCCGTCGGACTACGGACAAGGTGAGGAGTCGTCCCCGGAGGAAGGTGAGGTTGACCCATCGGATATGGAACTATCCGATGATACAGACATGCCACCCGAAAAGCCAGCCTTTTCTGGCCTTTTTAGGCCCTCGTTATTCAAGTCGCTCCTGCACAAGGCGAAGTTGGCCACAAATATGGCAGACCCGGCCCCCCAGGTGGATCAGCCCGGTTCCTCTCAACAACACGAGGCCTTATTTACAGCGCCTAAACCGGCGGCGGACTTTATTCCGTGCCCGCAGCTCTTCTCTGAGGTGGTCCAACGTTCCTGGTCCACGCCTTCTTCCTTGCCCGCTCCTTCGGGGCTAGACAAGAAACTTTACTGTTCGGCGCCTAGTCTCCAGGACCTTCTTCAGTTGCCAACAGTAGACACACCGGTGGCCAATCTAACGGCTTCCTCCGTAATTTCCAACGACGTCGCCGACGGGTTGCGCTCTGAGGATAGGAAAGCCGAGTTTACCTTCCGGCGTACACACAATGCGGCCGCCTGGGCGGTTAAGGCGGCCACCTCGGCATCCTTCTTCAGCCGTGCCTGCTTAATTTGGCTCCGTCAACTTCAGGAGCGCCTGCCCTCTGCAGATTCTCGCCTCCGCCAAGATGTCAACAAACTGGTGGCGGCTACTGAATACACGGCTGACGCCTCGCTCAATGCTGCAAAGTTTGCCTCGCGCGCCCTGGTGTCGTCCGTCACATCTCGCCGTCTATTATGGCTCAAGAATTGGAGAGCCGATGCCAAGTCTCGATGGCGCCTCGCTTCAACTCCGTATAAAGGATCCCGTCTTTTCGGTGAAGCCTTAGACCCCATCCTTGTCGAGGACAAGGATAAACGGAAGGTAATGCCATCCTCTTATAAAAGGGCAGACCGTAAATCATCGTCTTACTCTACCAGGCAGCCCTTTCGGAATGACGTGGGACCTTCTGGGTCCTTCTCCTCAAGACCCTATTCTCAAGGATTCGACCGTTCCTTCGACAGACCCGCCTTCAGAGACCGTGGTCGAAAGGCCCCAGTGCCCAAGCGGCCCTTCCGGGGTACGGGCTCCCGTACCTTCAGAAGAGGGAAGTGACTACATCCATCTTCCCATTGGCGGCCGTCTGACTCATTTCCTTTCCCAGTGGGAGAGCACGACAACGGACGCCTGGGTGCTCCAGACAATCAGTCTGGGCCTTACCCTGGAACTCCGCTCCAGACCTCCCTCACACTTTGTCCAATGCCCTATTTCTCCCAACCTGGACAAGCGCCAGCTAATGGAGGCAGAAATCCATCACCTGCTTCAAATTCGGGCCATCGAACCGGTTCCCCTCCATCATCGCGGGACCGGCTTTTATTCAATTTTCTTCCTGGTCCCCAAATCGTCTGGGGGTCACAGGGGCATCCTAGACCTCAAGAGGCTGAACGAATTTATCGTATACCATCAGTTCAAAATGGAGTCCCTCCGATCGATTCTGGCTTCCATTCGACCAACGGACTGGATGACATCTATCGATCTGAAAGAAGCGTACCTCCACGTACCCATACGGCTATCCCATCGCCGTTTCCTACGCTTTGCCTACAACAACAGGCATTACCAATACAGAGCAATGCCCTTCGGCCTCTCCTCCGCCCCAAGGACCTTTACGAAGCTCCTGGCAGCAGTGGCGGCCCATCTACGTCAACATCCGGTCCGCCTCCACTGCTACTTGGACGATATCCTAGTCCTCTCCCCCTCTCCGGCCCGGGCATCTCGAGACCTAGAAGTGGTGAGTCGTTGCCTTCGTCATCATGGCTTCTCCCTCAACATCCCGAAAAGCCAATTGCAGCCCACTACTCGCATTCTCCATCTCGGGACATTAATAGACTCTGTAAGGGGCCAGGTGTTCCTGTCACCGGACCGGTGTTCCAGTCTCCAGTCATTAACATCCCAGGTCCTCTCCTCTCGGAAGGTGACCTTGCTGCTCCTGTCCCGACTGCTCGGCAAAATGATTTCCTGCCTGTCAGTCGTACCTTGGGCGAGGTTCCATTCACGCCAGCTCCAATGGTTCCTCCTCCCCTTTCAGAGAGCCAGGAAAAGCAATTCTTCCGCACAAGTATCCCTCCCGCCAGAGGTCTCAAGATCCCTCCTCTGGTGGTCCTCCCAGAGCCTTCATCAGGGCAGCTACTTCCAGAATCTACAGCGCCTGGTGGTGACAACGGACGCCAGCCTGACGGGATGGGGAGGTCATCTTCTATCCCACGTTGCCCAGGGAACGTGGTCAGTAGAGGAGAGTCGCAACGGGATCAACTGGTTGGAACTCCGTGCGATCCGTCTCTCCCTCCAACGGTTCCAGCAGATCGTGTCGGGGCACCATGTCCTAATTCGCACGGACAACGTCACCGCAAAGGCGCACGTGAACCGCCAGGGGGGAACTCGCTCGGGTCCCTTGATGGAGGAAACGACCCTACTGCTGATCTGGGCGGAAAAGCACGTCCTATCCCTTGTGGCGGAGCACATTGCCGGGACTACAAACATCACAGCGGACTGGCTCAGCAGACAACACCTCGACCACGCCGAGTGGCGCCTTCACCCGGATCTGTTCGCCGAGATAGTTCGCAGATTCGGCATGCCTCTAGTCGATCTATTTGCCAGCCGCGACAACACGCACCTTCCCAGGTTCTTCACCCGGTACCATTGCCCTCAGGCGGAAGGAGTCGACGCCCTCGCCTCTCCCTGGCCCAAGGGTCTCCTCTATGCCTTTCCCCCTCTACCGCTCCTTCCTCGTCTGATCCGCAGGATAATAGCAGACAGGGCAGACGTCGTTCTGGTCGCGCCCCACTGGCCTCGGAGGTCCTGGTTTGCAGATCTGATGGACCTATCGGTAACACGGCCGTGGAGGATTCCAGGGGACAGGATCATCCTCAGCCAAGGGGTCATTCTGCACCCAGACCCGCAGTGGTTGCAGTTGACCGCCTGGCGCTTGAACGGATCTTGCTAAGGAGAGCCAACGTGCCTAGCAACGCAATCCCCACGATTCAGGCGTCAAGACGGCCATCAACATGCCGCATTTATAATGCAACCTGGAACTCCTTCTGCTCCTGGTGTGCTAAATCCCACTTGGATCCAACGTCTGCTTCCGTCCCTGAAGTGTTGGGATTCCTTCAGGAGGGCATGGACAAGCACCTTGCGCCTAACACTCTTCGTCGCCAGGTTGCTGCTCTCAGTACGGTCCTCTCGGCTTCTGCAACGCTGCCTCTCTCGCAGGACCCTACGATTCGGGATTTTCTTCGAGGCGCGGCCAATCTGCGCCCACCTGTTATACATCGCTACCCGACCTGGGATTTGACTCTGGTCCTTCAGGCCCTCATGCATCCTCCATTTGAGCCTCTCGCCTCCATCAGCCTCCGTTTTCTGTCACTAAAGGTGGCGTTTCTGGTCGCGATCACGTCGGCTCGCCGAATTTCCGAACTTGCGGCCCTATCGGTGAGAAGCGATCTCTGTATATTTCACACCAATCGCGTGGTTCTGAGACTTGACCCCTCGTTTCTGCCTAAGATAAATTCCTCATTCCATCGAAGCCAGGAATTAATCCTACCGGACTTTTGCCCCGAACCTCGTCATCCTCGGGAAGCAGACTGGCACCTCTTAGATGTCCGACGGGCTCTACGCCGGTATATTAAACGAACTGAGCATTTCCGGAAATCTGAATCGCTCTTCATTTCCTTTCTGCCCGCCTCCATGGGCCGGAAGGTTTCTTCAACAACAATTGGGAGATGGATTAAATCCTGCATCTCCAGGGCTTATTCAGCTCGGAACAGACCAGTTCCGCAAAGGATTCTTCCACATTCTACCAGGAGCGCCGCCACTACGGCCGCCTGGGCCACTAATGCCTCCATTTCCGACATATGCAGGGCGGCTACCTGGTCATCCTTGAATCCCTTCATCAGGCACTACAAGGTGGATTCCTTTGCCTCGGCGGAGGCATCCTTCGGCCGCCGGGTGCTCCAAGCTGTATGCAACTCTTCAGACGACGTACAGCAGCCGGGTTCCCTCCCTGTCTGAACTTGCTTGGGTAAATCCCGAAGCTTTGGATTCTCCAAGCTGCGCGTTGGAGAACGGACGTTGCTTACCTGAACGTCCCTTCTCGACGCGCAGCTGGAGAATCCAACCCACCCAACTTGGCTGCTGGACATTCCTTCCTGACGCTCTACTGCTCCTTACTTCGTGAACAAAACTGGGACTCTGTTGAGCAAGTGGGCGTGTCTGAAGAGAAATCTCTTAAAGGAACACACTCAGTGTAGGCTATCAACTACTGAACAACCCGAAGCTTTGGATTCTCCAGCTGCGCGTCGAGAAGGGACGTTCAGGTAAGCAACGTCCGTTCTGCTCAACTCAGTTATTCAAACATCATTTCAGCCGTTCTACAATTTCAGTCCTGGAAAGTGGAGACCCTCTTCTAAGCAAATGAATGGAAAAGGAAAAAAATATTTGTCTGTACCACTTCAGACAAATGGTTTGTCAGAGTATATTCATCCATTGGAATAGGACACGGTAACAAGGTCAGCCAATGACTAGGCATAGCAACTAAATCAGCCAATTGGGAGCTGAGGCAGACTGGAGCCAGGGCGTGTCTTAAGTCTGCAGCTTCTGAGTCTGTGCAGAGAAACTGAAACTCGCCTGCTTGGCTGAAATGAAACTAACTGCTCTCTCCTGCCATGTGTTTTGCTTGTAAGAAGAATCTATATTGGTATTGTACATTTATCTTCATGTATTATTATGTATATAAAGAAGTTAATGAATCCTGCTGCAACAGTCTGCCTGTGTGTGCTTTTTGGATTTGATTTCTGCAGCAAACTCTGACACGGTTGTCCAATCTCTTCTTGAAAACCTCCAGTGATGGAGCACCCACAATTTCTGGAGGCAAGTTGTTCCACTGGTTAATTGTCCTCACTGTCAGAAAATTTCTCCTTAGTTCTAGGTTGCTTCTCTCCTTGGTTAGTTTCCACCCGTTGCTTCTTGTCCTGCCCTCAGGTGCTTTGGAGAATAGCTTGACTCCCTCTTCTTTGGGGCAGCCCCTGAGATATTGGAACACTGCTATCATGTCTCCCCTGGTCCTTCTTTTCATTAAACTAGACACACCCAGTTCCTGCAACCGTTCTTCATGTGTTTTAGCCTCCAGTCCCCTAATCGTCTTTATTGCTCTTTCTCTGCACTCTTTCTAGAGTCTCCACATCTTTTTCACATCGTGGCGACAAAAACTGGATGCAATATTCCAAGTGTGGCCTTACCAAGGCATTATAAAGTGGTATCAACACGTCACATGATCTTGATTCTATCCCTCTGTTTATGCAGCCTAGAACTGTGTTGGCTTTTTTGGCAGCTGCCGCACACGGCTGGCTCATATTTAAGTGATTGTCCACTAGGACTCCAAGATCCACAACAGTGACAATAATGAGAGTGTCGTCCAAGCGGAACTTGTGACTTGTCGGAGCTTGTTCAGGATGTGAGCAGAAGACATGACTGTATCTGCGCCTCCACCTTCTCCTCCGTGTAGGAATCTAACCTAAAGCTCCGTAGACACTGTAAATTATAACTTTGCTGCCTTTCTACTCAAGACCTTCCAAAACTGAAATATTTTTCCACGAAACCTGCCGAAACGAGGAGTAAACAGATGAGTGGGCTTGGGGGACTGTTAATCTGTCATTCTATCACGGGGACTAAATTAGCTTTAAAGCAAAATAAATACCAATCAAAGCATATAAGAGATGATAAATGTCTATTACCACAAATCCAGATATTACCACCCAGGTGTCTGAGAACAGAAGGGACCGGGTTTCCTTGAGTTTATAGGCAAAGATTTAAAAAGTGGGGCTCAGTCTGGGGGAAACCAGACAGGATGAGGGTGGGTGGGGCAGAGTCTGGAGCTGTGACCAGTGTTTGAAAAGTTCTCGTAGCATATTATCGAATGCCTGTTTACCTTTATTGCTTGTTACAATATTAAAACAAACGAATCCAATTTCTTTAATACAAATAAAGGAGAGTTCGTTTGGTTTTTTTTAAAAAAAATGGTATTATATATCAAGGTTTGAAAACTTAGGGCCTACTGTTCTGACTTAGGCTTCCTTAGAAAGTATACAGCACAATCTTAATCCCGGCAAACCTCTTTAATTCATACGGCTGTGAATTATTGTCCTTCCCAGTCCGAAAGGCTTCTCAAACAGTCTTTCAGGGGAGTGTTTACAAACACCCACCTTATCTCCCTTGGAATGCTGCCAGAGAACTAATTGCCACACGCAGGGCAAGGCCAAACTTAGCACAGAGTCAAACAGAGCTTTTCCAGAGCTTTTACCGACCAGATGAACTAATTGCTTCCTGCAAAAGCTCACGTCCCATCGCTCCTCTTTTATGTCTTATGGGAGGGGCCAATCATCTCCAAGCCTTACTCCCAAGTCGACCCTGCTTTCTTAATAATGTCTTCTGGCAGCTCTGCGCATGCACACACTGGGAACAGGCTCCCGCTGTTCTTCTGCCTTGCTGATGTCAGATTCCGGAGACTCCGGAGTCCACACATAACTCCCAGATGGCCCTAACCCCATCTCTGCCTCCGACTCAGAGCCCTCGTCCGAGCCTTCCCCAGACTCCAGGACTGGCCCACGTTCCTCCCCAACCTCCTCACTGTCCAAATCTGCTGCCAGCTCTGCTGGCCGCTGGCGGGCCATAACACTTACAAGGCAAAAAGTCTGGAATGGTATAGGGTCTCCTGCTTGACCAGGGGGGTGGACTAGAAGACCTCCAAGGTTCCTTCCAACTGTTATTCTGCTCTCCTTCATACTCAGGAGGAAATTGCTGAAAAGACCCACCAGGACATCTGGCCAAACAGGCCAAAATTACAATAATATTTGCTAAGAGACTAGACAGTCACTTATCCGGAATGGTATAGGGCTACTACCTGCTTGAGCAGGGGGTTGGACTAGAAGACCTCTAAGGTCCCTTCCAACTCTAATTCTGTTAAAAAGTTGGAAGGGGGTTGCGGTGAAGCAAGGGAATTTTAGCCGCGCTTCAAAAAAGAGCAAGGTTTAGTTTCCAGACATCAACAGCTACAAGACAACCATTCTGTCTCGCTGGGTTCAAAATTTTTGGTTATCAGTAACATGCCTGGCCTTTAGCAGATGCCACACTTAGCTATCACAGATTTCTTTATCTCTTCTCAACAGATTGATCCTGGATTATAAATAACACAACTCTTGGTATGTGCCTCAACAGCTATACTAACAAAACAGGCTTTAAAGAGATTAGCTTAGAAGCTAGTTGCTGTCTTTCAGTGATTCATGGACTGCCACCTGTCAAAAATGGTGTAGAGTCTGCTTGGGTGGGGGGGTTGGGCTAGATGACCTCCAAGGTCCCTTCCAACTCTGTACAATCTGTATAATCTCATTCATCTCATGTTTATTAGACTTCCCAACGCAAGCAAGGTGCCCAAAAGTTTTCATTTATTGATTAAATTTGTTTGCCGCCCATCCTACCATGAGGTCAAGATCAACATTATCCCAAAAATAAACCGTAGAGCATTAAGAAATCATACCCAATATATAAAATAGTGAACCTGTCAGGATCATGACATTATAATCAGAAGGAGATTCCACCCAAATAGATTGGGGATGAGGGTCTTCACTGCTTTTCTAAAAGCAGAGAAAGTTGGGCTCTATGGAACAATTTGCCTGCAGGAGTTGTGATTGCTCCAACACTGCAAGTTTTTAAGAAAAGATTGGACAACCATTTGTCTGAAGTGGTGTAGGGTTTCCTGCCTGGGCAGGGGGTTGGACTAGAAGGCCTCCAAGGTCCCTTCCAACTCTGTTATTCTGTTCTGCTCTGCTCTGCTCTGCTCTGCTCTGCTCTGCTCTGCTCTGCTCTGCTCTGCTCTGCTCTACTCTACTCTACTCTACTCTATTGTACAGGGGTGGGCGAAGGTGAGAGGAGATTTTTCCAGAAGCCAGGCGATGGCACAGAAACATGGGCAAAACATATGAACCATGGTTAGATTCACCTTAATGAGTTCTCCTGCAACTCCTGCAACTTCATGCATACTTGTTGGCTACATAGGTACAATGGATGGGACAATTGCCTGTTAGTTGAATATCCAGGCTCAATCTATATCCTATGAATGATGTAAAACTGGACCTTGGGTAGTAGTAACAGTGTCATGTTAGGAAAACATTAGGAAGAAGTAAAAAATAAAGTTTGGTTGCATCCCATTTTTGGACTAGAGTCCCTTGGACTGCAAGGCGATCCAACAGGTCAGTCCTTGAGGAGATCAACCCTGACTGCTCTTCAGAAGGCCAGATCCTGAAGAGGAAACTCAAATCCTTTGGCCACCTAATGAGCAGGAAGGACTCCCTGGAGAAGAGCCTAATGCTGGGAACGATGGAGGGCAAAAGAAGAAGGGGACGGCAGAGAACGAGGTGGCTGGATGGAGTCACTGAAGCAGTCGGCGTGAGCTTCAATGGACTCCAGAGGATGGTAGAGGACAGGAAGGCCTGGAGGAGCGTTATCCAGGGGGTCGCGATGGGTCGGATACGACTTCGCAATTAACAACAACAAAAAATGGGACAATTTCTTGTTGATTGAATATCCAGGTTAATGGCCTATGAATGATGTAAAACTGTGCCTTGGGTAGTAGTAACAGTGTCATGTTAGGAAAATATTAGGAAGAAGTAGAAAGTAAGATTTGGTTTCATCCCATTTTTGGACTAGAGTAATTTAGAGACTCCGATTTGGGGGTGGGGGATTAAATAATGATAATGCCTCTTCAATAGTTAAAGAGCAGAGATTAAAGGAGCTTTTGTAATGATTTCCGGTGGATCTCCAAGCAGAAGAAAGGAACGAGATGGAGATGGAGATTGTTGGGTTTTTTTTTCAAAATGGAGGAAGAGGAGAAGATAGGGAGGAAGGAGTGGGGGGAAGTAGAAGGGTTTTTTTTTTCAAAATGGAGGAGAAGGAGAAAGAGAAGGTAGAGAGGAAGGAGAAGGAGATCTTTTTTCAAAATGGAGGAGAAAGAGGAAATAGAGAGAGAGAGGAGGCTTTCAAGAAGATATTGGAGTGCCATTTGTCAGAAATGGTGTAAGGTCTCCTGCTTGAGCAGGGGGGGGGGTTGGACTAGATGACCTACAAGGTCCCTTCCAACTCTGTTAAGCTGAATCTAATGTTAGACTAGACCTACCTCGTGGCCTCAACTGTTCATCATACAGTTTACCCTACAATGGATCCTTCATCATCTTTTCTGCTTTTCTGGGCTAGTGATGAAACCAGGGCAAACCGCATTGCTGATTCACACCTGTCCAGGTAGCAGGCGTTCATTGCCATGGGAAAAAAAATTCACCACTGAAGTACACAAAATGCAACTAGCTTTGGTGCGAGTTTGGTTTCTTGGAGAAGGAGGACCTCTTGTTTGAAGAGTCTTGAAAGCCAGACACAACTCAACTCCGAAAGAATAATAACCAGGCTGTGGAGAGGTGTTTGCACGCCTGTCCAACGTGGAAAACAGCTTCGATAGGATCAACGGTGTGTGTTTGTGCGTGCTTGTGTAAAGAGAAGGCGAGGGAGGAGAGGGGGGGGATGTCCAGGACTGCTGTTCACTTGGTAATTCCCTTGTCAAATCCCGTTGGCTGCTTTGCATCCCAAAGAGGAGCTGATGACAACCAGCCAGGAGGCCAAATAAAATAGCGGAATCGAAAAGCGCTGAAAGATGAGAACAGGTGAACTGTTAATAATAAAACCCCAGCTCTGTCTTGTCTGTGATGGGGGACAATGGGCGATGAAGAACGGGGCGGCCTTTGCTTATCATCGAGCTGGAATTATAAATATATGCATGTTTTATGCCCAACTTTCCACTTGTTGCTTTTCGTTTGATTGCTTTGCGTGGAGTCGTAGCCGGTCCTGGGACATGGTATCCAGGCTTCTCTCATCTTTCTCCTCCTTTCTTCTCCTCTTCCTCTTCCTCCTCTCGCTCTACTTTCTCTATTTTGAAAAAAAATCTCCTCCTTCTCTTCCTTCTCCTTCTCCTCCAGTCTTTTCTTAAAAACCTCCAGTGTTGGAGCACCCAAATCTTCTGAAGGCGAGTCATTCTGCTGATTAATTTTCCGACTGTTTGGAAGTTTCTCCATCATTCCAGGTTGCTTCTCTCCTTGATTCATTTCCATCCGTTGTTTCTTGTCCTGCTTTCAGGGGCTTTGAACAATAGGTTGACATCTCCCCCTCCCTCACCTCTTCTTTGTGGCAGCCCCTCAAATACTGGAACACTGCTATCAAAAAACAGAAAAACAGAAAACAGAATAACAAGAGTTGAAGGGACCTTGTAGGTCATCTAGTCCACCTCCCTGCTTAGGCAGGACACCCTACACCACTTCAGACAAATGGTTATCCAATCTCTTCTTAAAAACTTCCAGTGTTGGAGCATTCACAAGTTCTGGAGGCAAGTTGTTCCGCTGATGAATTGTTCTAATTGTCAGGAAATTTCTCCTTAGTTGTAGGTTGTTCCTCTCCTTGATGAGTTTCCACTCGTTGCTTCTTGTCCTGCCCTCAGGTGCTTTGGAGAATAGGTTAACCCCTTCTTCTTGGGGGCAGCCCCTCAAATAACACTGCTATCCTGTCATGCCTAGTCCTTCTTTTCAGTAGACTAGCCATACCCAATTCCTGCAACCGTTCTTCCTATGTTTTAGCTCTGCCCAGGGTCCCCGGAGGAAACTTACGGCCGGCCGTAGACTTTAATGGGATGAGACAGGGGGACCCATTTGGAAATGGACCTCAATCCCTGGTTTTTGTCATGGAAAGAAAAAAGAAACCCCAGAGAGCCTCGGTTTGTTTACATTCTCCTGCAGAATTTGTATGACGGGGTAGCTACCCAATCTGCCCTTCTGATAGCTTATCTACAAGGGCTTTTCCCTTCATTAATCATGGAACACATCGCAGCGAAACATCAACTTTCTGAAAAAGGTCCGTTTCCTGCAGAGCCAGAGTTGAGCACTTGGGACCTTTCTGGCCACATGTTTCTCTGGGTCAAGTTTTCAGGATGAGTACAATAACTCTTTTTCTCTAAAAAAAAAACTCGAAGGACTGTGCAGGGCACTCTGTGCCAATTTTATTCCAACGGACTCAAGAGGCACGAAAGAGCATTTGACTGAATCAATATTGTTTCTCCTCTGCGAAAGGCATCTGGGTTCTTCGCTGCCTTTGCAGGGCCGTCTTAACAGCATGATGGGCCCCGCCCTGGCCAAAGCAATGTACTGGGGGCCCCTACGACAACTATTCACAGGAATAAAAACGTAAACGGTCGATAAAATTAAACATGTATTTGCATGTTAGTATTAATAAAAAGACGGATGTGGTGGCTCAGAGGCTAAGACGCTGAGCTTGTCGATCGAAAGGTCGGCAGTTCAGCGGTTCGAATCCCTAGCGCCGCATAACGGGGTGAGCTCCCATGACTTGTCCCAGCTTCTGCCAACCTAGCAGTTCGAAAGCAGGTAAAAAATGCAAGTAGAAGAATAGGGAACACCTTTGGTGGGAAGGGAACAGCGTTCCGTGCGCCTTTGACGTTGAGTCCTGCCGGCCACATGACCACGGAGATGTCTTCGGACAGCGCTGGCTGTTCGGCTTTGAAACGGAGATGAGCACCGCCCCCTAGAGTCAGGAACGACTAGCACATATGTGCGAGGGGAACCTTTACCTTTACCTTATTGATACATTTTTCTTTAATAAAGATAAAAACTCAATATCTATCTGAAGAGTGTGTTATCTGAGTACAATTGGTTTTGAATAACAAAATGACAATAAGCATACTAGTAATCATAATATACATATCACTAATAAACATAGAGTAATAATAAAATTACTGAAAAACTTTCATTATATAATTAATCATTCTCTTATTCTTTTTAGATTCTAACCTCTGTTTCTCTTAGATAGCCATTAGTAAAACAAGTCCCATGTTAAAAAGTATTCTGTTTCCCCCTTCTCCCTTATCTTTAGTGTTAATCTATCCATCTTTGCGCATTCATATATATAATAAAACTTTCATCTGAATGAATCTCTTCATTTTTCCACTGTTGTGCAAACATAGTTCTTGCTGCTGTCAGCACATGTAAGTTTAGATATGTATTAGATATGAAACAGAGATGAGCACTGCCCCCTAGAATCGGGAACAACTAGTACATATGTGCGAGGGGAACCTTTACCTTTACCTTTTATTAATTAAAAAATGCAGTAAAATGTAATAAATATGGTGCTGTGTTTATATGATACAAGGTGCACTGAAGGGTTAACATACACAGATTAGTATGGGGCCCCTATGCTCGTGGGTTAACTATGCCCATGCGTTAAGACAGCCCTGTGCCTATGTGCTGCATTTGAGCAGTATTCTTATTAAGGTGCTAATTCGGAGAGTTCTCCAATCAGTCTCTCCCTTACTTAAGGTTGCAAAAAAAAAAAAATCAAAATAGCTGTAAAGGTAGTCATTGAATTATTGGCATTCATTTAGCAATCGTTTGACGTTACCAGGGTCCTGTAAAAAGTTATTTATGACTGGTCCTCGCAGTTACGACTGTCACGGCATTTCCAGGGTCACATGATAAAAATCCAGGCATCTGGAAACGGCAGCATCCTGGGTTTGTGTGATCACAATTTATGACTTTCTCAACTGGCTTTCAACAATCAAAGTCAAGGGGGGGAAGCCGGATTCACTTCCCAACTGCTTGATTCGCTTAACCACCATGCCAAAAAGAGTCATAAAATTGGGCATGACTCACTCAACAGCCATTTTGCTTAGCCATGGAAATTCTGGTAAATCAGGGATTATCTGTCAAACTTCCTTCAGGTTTTCTTTCCTAGCAAAAGAGGCTTCTGATTTCTTAGCTTTATAATTTCTTTCAGATAATACAGAATAACAGAGTTGGAAGGGACCTTGTAGGTCATCTAGTCCAACCCTCTGCTCAATCTGGAGACCCTACACACCATTTCTGACAGATGGAAGTCCAGTCTCTTCTTGAAAGCCTCCAGGGATGAAGCTCCCACAACTTCCGAAGGCAAATTCTGTTCCATGGGTTGATTGTTCTCACTGTCAGAAAATTTCTCCTTATTTCTAAGTTGAATCTCTCCTTGGTCAGTTTCCATCCATTATTCCTTGTCTGGCCTTCTGGTGCTTTGAAAAATAGCTCGACCCCCTCCTCTCTGTGGCAGCCCCTCAAATATTGGAAGACTTGCTATCATGTCTGTCCTGATCCTTCTTTTCACTAGATTTCTTTCAAGTGTTGCTTTGAGACATTAACTATGGTAAAGAAATCCCCTCCTGCTTTTTTTCCCATCGGACAGATTAAAAATTGGAATACATTTGTAAAGAAAAAACTTTAGGATTATTCCAGCTGCAAATAATTCAGATTTTCCTGGAAAGCATCAGAACGCTGTCTGTTTACATTTATAAGAATCTCTGAACAGTCCGAGAAATTCCTAGGGAAGCTTTGGAAAAACTGAAAAACTTTTCTGATAGAAAGCTAACTCCACTTCCAAAAATCCCAACACCTGGATGTTGCCGATAGAGCTCCTCAGGATATAAATATATCTCGGAGTATTATAACTTAGGGGGGCAATTTTACCATTGGATAGAAAATGAATATGGACAAAAAGTGGTATAAAATTAAATACATTTGGAAGAAAAATGTTTTAATAGGAGATATATTAAATTGAAATGTAAAAGCAAAGGAATATATAGATTAAGAAAATGATGGTAAGCGTTACATATGATGAAACAAAAATTTGTACCCAGATGACACACTGACTGATTAACGATGTAATGTTTGTTTTAAAAGAAAAAACTTTTTATGAAAAAATATATAAATATATCTCCTTAAAAATCAGGCCCAGACTCTTTTTATGCACACTCGATATTGAGAGAGACCATCTGAAATCACACCTCCTAAAGTATTATTCCTCCTTTCTTTCATTTTCTCCCAACTCTCTCTTCTCGTCACACCAAGAAGCGTGGTGCAATTAATCTAACTAGTAATGGGAAACAGATGAGGGCATAAATCACACCTCACGAGACCTGACTGTGTGTATCTTCCTTTCGGGTGGGAAATGGGTTCTTTGATGGGTTCACGACTCAAAGATGGAGCACTTTCCACAACAATAATAAAATCAAAACTTAACAACTCAGCATCCTTCAGTCAGGCCGACCGACTGAAGGCTGTGCTTCAGCCCGGTGAGAAGGAGATCAGGAAAAAGTAGTTTCTCTTTGCACAATTAAAAGGGACATGGTGGCTCAGTGGCTAAGACACGCAGCTTGTCGATTGAAAGGTCTGCAGTTCAGCGGTTCAAATCACTAGGGCTGCGTAAACAGGGTGAGCTCCAGTGACTTGTCCCAGCTTCTGCCAACTTAGCAGTTTGAAAGCATGTAAAAAATGCAAGTAGAAAAATAGGGACCACCTTTGGTGGGAAGGGAACAGCATTCCGTGCGCCTTTGGTGTTGAGTCATGCCGGCCACATGACCACGGAGACGTCCTCGGACAGCGCTGGCTCTTCGGCTTTGAAACGGAGATGAGCACCGCCCCCTAGAGTCAGGAACGACTAGCACATATGTGCGAGGGGAACCTTTACCTTCACCTTTGCACAATTAGACCAGGTCTCCAACAGTAAACATCTCAAGATCCTGCATTACAGGTAGTCCTCAGTTTACGACTACAATTGGGATCTCATGGTCCATTGCTAAGCATGTTAAATAAGTCACACCCAATTTTATAAATTTTTTTGCCAGCGAATCCAGCTTTCCCCTTTGACTTGGCTTGTTCGAAGCTGGCTGGGAAAATCCCGAAGGGTGATCATGTGACCCCCTAAATGCTACGACCGTCATAAATATTTGCTAGTTGCCAAGCACCCAAATTTTGATGCCATGATGGTCGTAAGTGCGAGGACCGGATATAAGTCGCTTTTTTTCAGCACTGTCGTAATCTTTTTTTTTTATAAACAAGTTTTATTAAATTTTTTATTTCATCGTACATATTTTATGAAAAGAGTGTTGACCGAGTCACATCTTACGCATTTTATACATAATCATAGTTATAATGTATTTTAATCTTCCCATTTTTTCCCCCAATATTCATCTCTTTTGTATAATCCTTTATCACAAATTAATCATTTTTCACCCTATTTTATTATTTCAACTTCTGCCATGTTTTTCTCTTTCCATAATTCTTTATCATTTTCAATTTTACATATAGATAACATCACTTTACGCTTTATATTTCTCCTCACTCCAATTGTTTACCATATTTCTTCATTTCTGGAAGTATCTCTCTAATTCCTCCTTCCCAATCATTAGCATTTGAATGTTCATCTTAATTTAACATTGTTCTCAAAATTAATCATATTGTTAGATTACTTATTTTCACATTTCCATCTGCTGATATTTATCACAAACAAGTTCTATTCATTCTTCTTCACAAAAATAATCACTTTCATGATTCCCACATTATTATTCTCTTTACAATTAGCATTTTAAATGCTCATCTTAATTTACATTGTTATCAAAATTAAGAATGTTAACCAATTACTTATTTATCACCTTTCTATCTGCTGAGATTTAACAAAAACAGATTCTGTCATAATCTTTTTTTTTTTGCAATTTTTTTTTTCTAACATAACACATAAAATACATCTCTTTCGAGAGCAAAGTCTCGATCCAGTCATGAATGGGTACAATCGCTTACATTTTGAAAAAGCTCCATTCACAATTTCCCATTACATTTTTTAAAATTCAAAGTTCAAAACATAAAAAAAAATTTAGTCATAAACTCTAATATCTTGATCAGAACCATTCTATTATATCACCACCAATTTAATTTCCAGGTACACATTTAATTCATTATTATGCTCATTTATAAGTTAAATTATCGGTGGTTCTTTTCCAAGCTCTCTTCATTACACCTTTTGACATCAATATTAAAACATTAAAAAAAGGAAAAAAAATATTCTAATCCCTTAGTCTAATTATTTACCTTACAATTTCTAACCACACATCGTAATTTCAACTTAGATATAGCTCTATTTTTTATTTCAATTAATAAATCAAAATTCAGTCCATATTTCTTAATCTCTTGACCCCTTCATCAGATCTTTAAACCTTAAAAGCTTTATCAATTTGCCTTTAGTTTTGCATAATTCATATTCTCAAATTTATCTCAAAATCCATATCCTCCTCCTATCTCCTCCTATTTATTGGCTGATTTCCAGCATATTATTGTTTGGCTGTTTAACAGCATATCCTCCTCCATACCTCCAGCTTTTGTTTGGCTAATTTCCAGCATGCTTTATTTTGATTATTCTGTCATAATCTTGATCACTAAATGAATGGTTGTAAATTGAGGATTTACCTGTATTTTTTCCCCCTCAATTTCTTCCACGCTTCATTCCAACCGCCAACCTGATATTTGGAAGTTTCAGGCTCGACTCCAGAAAAGGAATACAATTCTAGGAAATGAATCAAACTCCAGAAAATGGATCAAACTCCAGAAAATAAGTAAAAGGACTTCCACATGTGGTAGGATTAATTTATCTCCTTTGGAATGAAATGAACTCTGACCAGTCAGGATGAATCCATAACTGTGGGATCCTTGGTCCTTTCAGAGCTTGGTGGTTTTCTTGCAAACATTTCATTACCCATCTAGGTAACATCATCTGTGCTAGAAGGAGGTGGGGTTTGTGGCAAGGAGAAGGAGAGGACAATGACTGTGGGGTCCTTGGTGCTCTCTGAGCTTGATGGTTTTCTTGCAAACGTTTCATCACCAAACTAGGTTATATCATCAGTGCTAACAATAGTGAAATGTCTGCAAAAAAGCTCAGAGAGCACCAAGGACTTCACAGTTCGACCCTGAGCTACTTATCTTCTCTTCTATTACTTGTATTTATTTATTTGGCATTTCAATACCACCCTAATCTACAGACTCTGGGTGGTGCACCATAAAGTCATCAACTTTAGAACAGCAACAGAAGAAAGAAGATAGCCAACATGCTATCTTCCATTACATGAAGAAGTAATGGACCTCAACACTACTCATGAGGTGTTCTTGGTGCTCTCTGAACTTCATTGTTTCCTTGCAGTTGTTTCATGACCCAATTAAGTAACAGGATCAGTGCTAGAAGGAGTGAGGTTTGCAGGGAGGGGGAGGGGGAGGACTGTGGAGTCCTTGGTGCTCTCTGAGCTTTTTGGTTTTCTTGCAAATGTTTCATCACCAAACTAGGTTATATCATCAGTGCTGATGGTAGTTAAACCTCCGCAAGAAAACCACCAAGCTCAGAGAGCACCAAGGACTTCACGGTTCAACCCTGAGATACAAATACTCTCTTCTATCCAATCCATAACTAATCCGAGCCAAAGCAGACCTATTAAGATCCAATAAACACAAAGGATTCACCAAAATCTCATTCATGCCACGGGCTCTTCTAAATACATCTGGATCTGGGTGAAGTCAGGTGGTGCCTAGATGGTATCTCTGGAGGCTTTTTTGTACATTTATCATGAGGGATCACTGATGGAAAACCGGAGTCGAACAGAAAGAGGGAGTTCCTATTCCCAACCAGAAAGGGGGTTATTGGGTAGGGAAGGAATGAAGGAAGCAATTAATCTTCAGTTCTGTCATCTTGATTGGCAAACTTGAGACAAGATCAGCTGTTAGTCAATAATTGATGAGAGAGAGCAGGAAAGAGATCTTCCTGATACAGAAATTATACAGGATCTGGGAAAAATTGACCTCAGGCCAGGAAGACCCACAAGGATTTACTATTCACTTCTTTGTGGGGGTTTTAACTTGGCAGAGAGATTGAGAGAGAGAGAGGGAGAAAGAGAGAGAGATTAAGAGAGAGAAATTTTGGGTGTGAAAGAGAGAGAGAGGAAGAGAGATTGTGAGAGACACAGAGACAGAGAAAGAGATTTTGTGGGTGAGAGTGAGAGAAAGATTGAGAGATTTTGTGGGTGAAAGAGAGAGACAGTGAAAGAAAGTCTTTCAGAGAGAGATTTTGGGTGAGAGAAAGAGATTGAGAGAGAAAGATTGAGAGAGAGATTTTGTGCGTGAAAGAGAAAAATTTAGAGATTTTGTGTGTGAAAGAGAGAGACAGAGAGAAAAAGATTGAGAGAGAGATTTTGGGTGTGAGAGAAAGTGATTGAAATAGAGATTGAGAGAGATTGAGAGAGACACAGAGACAGAAAGAGAGATTTTGTGGGTGACAGTGAGAGAAAGATTGAGAGATTTTGTGGGTGAAAGAGAGAGACAGTGAGAGAAAGACTGAGAGAGAGATTTTGGGTGTGAGAGAAAGAGATTGAGAGAGAGATTGAGAGAGATTGAGAAAGATACAGAGAGAGATTTTGTGCATGAAAGAGAGTGAGAGAAAGATTGAGAGAGGGATTTTGGATGTGAAAGAGAGAGAGAGAAAGATTGAGCGAGAGTTTTCATATGGGAGAGAAAGAGGTTGAGAGAGAGATTGAGAGAGACAGAGAGAGATTTTGTGTGCGAGAGAGAGAGACTGAGAGAGAGAAAGATTGAGAGAGAGAAAGAGAGAGATTACGAGAGATATTTTGGGTGTGAGAGATTGAGAGAGAGATTGAGAGAGAGAGAGATTTTGTGCATGAAAGAGAGTGAGAGACAGATTGAGAGATTTTGTGTGTGAGAGAAAAAGATTCAGAGAGACAGAGAAAGATTGAGAAATTGTGAAAGAGAGAGAAAGAGCTTGAGAGAGATTTTGTGTGTGAGGGAAAGATTGAGAGAGAAAGAGAAAGAGAGAGAGAGAAAGAAAGCGTGCACACTGTTTTCTAAAACACCCCTTTAATAAATTTGACACCGTGCCTACAAGTGTGTTTATACAGGGTCTAAGGGTGGAGAAAAGAAAGGAGGTTGATTCTGTTTTCTTAGACTGCAAAATCAAGGCTAGTTTATAGCACCTCAGAGACAGAAGCTGTTTCGAAGGCCACCCATCTGGAAAGCAGCTGATAGTTACCTAAACGCCCTTCCCAAGCTTTTTGCACTTCAGCCCCCCACTCCTCTTCCTGCCCTAAGTTTTATGGTCCTCTGTCAGGGTAAGAAAGAGAGTTTATGAAAGACTAACAGCAATCTTGTAGAGCCCATAACGGAATGGATCAACAAACACGGCTATAAATTAGCAGGAAGAAAAGGCTCCAGGGAGGTGTCTCTAAATTGGCCTGCAGTTCCACATAAGTCAGCAATTTTTTAAAACACTGTAATCTAAAGTTTCAAAAATCCAGCAGGTCTCAAACCAGAAGGTCCAGGTTGGAGCGAGGAAGATGGGAAGGGGAGGAAGACCAGAGGGAGGCCAACCGAGCAGGCGTAGCCGAAATGCGAAATTAGAAAACAGGGAGTGAGAGAGGGTGGGATGTCGCACCGATTGGAGGGTCTTTCCTTTTGCTACTTTAGAACTCGAGGCTGTTGGAAACTTTCACGCTTCTGGTTTACTAGCTCTGGTTGGTTGGTAGGGATGGTGTGATATTTGGCAGAGTCACACTAGAAAGATAGTGAAAGTTAGTGAAGATGGGTAGATAGGATCGCTAGATTAGGTAGAAGAGAGATGGATGGATGGATGGATGGATGGATGGATGGATGGATGGATGGGAGAACTAGAGACAAGAGAAAAATTATATAGAGATGGATAACTAGATTTAGGTAAAGATGATAGAGAACTATAGTGGGTGGGTGGATGGGTAGATAGAGAGAAAAAATAGAGATGAGAGAGAAAGATAAGAAAGAGAGAGGTGATAGATTGAAAATCAATAGATAGAAAGATAGATAGATAGATAGATAGATAGATAGATAGATAGATAGATAGATAGATAGATAGATAGATGATAGGTAGGTAGGTAGGTAGGTAGGTAGGTAGGTAGGTAGATACCATATTTTTCGGAGTATAAGACACACCTTTTTCCCCCCTAAAAGAGGGTGGAAATGTTGGTGTGTCTTATACACCAAATACAGCCATTTTTGGCCTCCCGAAGCCCTGCCCAACTCGTTCCATTTTTGCAAAAAACAGGCCCGTTTTTCGCCCAATTTTTGCAAAAAACAGGGGTGTTTTTGCCCTCCCCCAGCCCCCAGGAGGACTTTGCAAGCCTCCCAAACTCTCTGAGCACCCCGTTTTTGCAGAGGGTTTGGGAGGCCTGCAGAGTGTTCCTGGAGGCCAGGGAGGGCAAAAACCAATTTTTTTCTTACTTACCTGTTTGAAATCTTGGTGCGTCTTATACACCGGTGCGTCTTATAGTCCGACAAATACAGTAGGTAGGTAGGTAGGTAGGTAGGTAGGTAGGTAGGTAGGTAGGTAGGTAGATAGATAGATAGATAGATGGATGGATGGATGGATGGATGGATGGATGGATGGATGGATGGATGGATGGATGGATGGATGGATGGATGGATGGATGGATACCATAGATAGATAGATAGATAGATAGATAGATAGATAGATAGATAGATAGATAGATAGATAGATAGATCAATGGATGGATGGATGGATGGACGGATGGACGGACAGATGAAAGAAGTAAAGATGAGAAATGATACATAGCTAAAAAGATATAGAAGATATTTATAAGGATTAATAAACAGAAGTTAAGTAGGTAGGACAGAGTGACATTAGACAGACAGAGAGAGATAGTAATGAGAGAGAACAAGATAGCAACACATCTATACCATGGCTGGTGATTGTGAGAGTTTCATATTCACACTCATTTTATTTTCTCGTCATGGCTGAGAGTTTTAACCCTGCCCACCATCCTCCGTCTCCTGGAATCAATTTCAAACCAGTTACACCTGACGTGTGAGCTATCAACACTTGTGGCTGCTAAAAGCATTTCTTTTTTTATTTTCATGGGATGTTGTGAAGCTGGTTCAGATCTTCATTTTTATTCTGCCAAACCATTTTGTTATTTCAGTATAAATTTTAATGATCGTTTTTAAACACCCCGCGCCATTCCCATTACTGAGGGTCTCTATTTTAACGGCAGTTTTAAAGGCCCTCTGATATCTGTACATGTGTGCATAAAATTTTTACACCCCGGTTTTAGCAAAGCTTGGCTCCATTTCATTGCAACGGGAGGTTTCATAACCTGTGACTTACAAGCAACTCGTTCATAAACCGCAAGTAAGATTAGATCTTCCATTCATGGAGTAATTGAGGCTGTACATTTATTTTTTCCAGGGTTTTTTATATGTATTTTTTTTTAATTTTAAAATTTTTTTAAAGAAGATAAAAAGTTGGAGAGAGAACCCATGGTGGAAGCGAAAGTTGGATTTTGAAGTAGCAGAATAGAAAGACTTTCAATGTTTTTGAACTTTGGTGTTGGAGATACCCACAACAATATCAACTAACAATGGTTGAGGCTGCTTAGAAGAAAGAGAACCAGAGTTTTGCATCTTCCTCAGGAGGAGGAGGAAGAGGAGGAGGAGGAGCAGGGGTGGGCTTCAAAAATGTTAGCAAGGGGTTCTCTGCCCGGTTGCTGGGCGTGTGTGGCCATGTGGGCGTGGCCTAGTCAGCCTCCTGCACCACGGCGGACAGGCTGTTTTTGCCCTCCCCAGGCTCCGGAGGCTTTTCTCAAGCCTCCGGGAGGGTGAAAATTTATTTATTTTTTATTTATATATTTTATTTACCAAGAACATATTTGGTAATAAGTATAAGCATGGATTGGATACATAAAATAGGTACAAATAGAAGAAACATTAGGACAGGGACGGTAGGCACGCTGGTGCTCTTATGCACGCCCCTTACAGACTTCTTAGGAATGGGGTGAGGTCAACAGTAGACAGTCTTAGGTTAAAATTTGGGGGGTTTTGGGATGAAACCACAGAGTGGTGGTGGTGGAGGACGTAATAGAGGAAGCTCATAAAGAGAAGGGTTGCTTTCTTTCAGTTATTCTGGTGGCCTCTTATTCAGAAGAGAAGGAGAAGGAGAAGAAGGAGACTGATAAGAAGGCGAAAAAGAAGAGGAGAAGAGGAGAAGGAGAAGAAAGAAGAAAAGCTAATAGAGGAAGTTCCCAAAGAGAAGGTTTTTTTTCCTTTCTCTGTTATTCTGGTGGTCTCCTATTCAGAAGATATGGTTAGATATCACCTCTGACGTTCTACATTTTATTAAATTACCTCAGGTGCTTTTCAACTCAACACAACTGGCGGCAAACACCACGTCGTTGAGGTCCACCAAATTGTCATCCTTCTCACAGAACATCCCAACAAGGACGTCCCTTCAACCCCTGCGACATCACCATCCTGTCTGAATTATATTTGACATCCATGGAGTTCAATCCAATCTAAGTGTAAGTGTAAGTCAGAGTAAATTAGGCAACCTTTTATTTATTTATTTTATTTATTTGTCAAGCATGTATAAGATAACAGATATAAGAAACAGAAGAAGAAACAGCTGCGATCACACACATTGCTCCTAGAAGCACGAAGCCGAGAACACCAGCCTGAAGATGACGAATGAGACTTCGTCGAAACATTGCCAAGACACCTCCAATTTTACGCGGGAGAAAACCCGAATAACCAAAGACCTAACAGATATAAGTATAAACACGATTATGAATACAGGAAATGGATACGAATAAATGGGGACAGTAGGGCAGGGACGGTAAGATACGTTGGTGCGCTTATGCACGCCCCTTACAGACCTCTTAGGAATGGGGGGAGGTCAACAGTAGACAGTCTAAGGTTCAAGTTATGGGGCTTTGGGGGAAGAAACCACAGAGTCAGGTAGTGCATTCCAGGCATTGACCAGTGTTGCTGAAGTCGTATTATCTGCAATCGAGTCTGGAGCGGTTTACCTTAACTTTGTATCTATTGTGTGCTTGTGTGTTGTTGCGGTTGAAGCTGAAGTAGTCATTGACAGGTAGGACGTTGCAGCAGCTAATTTTGTGTACTACGCTTAGGTCAGAAGGTTTTAGACTAGAAGGTTGGCCATTTGTGGTTCGACATAAAAACGGGACTCCGGGTTCAGCTACAAGCCATAGGAAGTGCGTGTGCTGGGCCATAACATCCCGAAATGCTAAAGAAACTTTCCTTCTTATGCCACTGACGTGTCAAGTGTCAACACATCGGTAGGGCATGAGCTGAGGCTATCGACACAATGGCCATGTTGACAGAGAAGATTTATCAGTAACACAGCACTAAAAATAAACCAGATTCATTGGCCAACAACCGTTTGTCAGATAATGTTCAGCCACTGAAACAGATACAGCCATTGATTCAAGAAAGTTCTTGTGATAAGCACTCTCCTAACAGAGCTTAGAAGGAGAAGCCAAGCCCACAGAACCGGTGGTAAAAAAAAAAAAAAACCTTGAATTTCACCACTGATCCCAACACATGTGAAACATGAGTTTTCCACTAAATCCTTTCTTATTGGGTCTTTTCAGACTGAGAAGTATAAGCTGCCAGAGAGGTTCCAGAAGGGTGGATAGTTAAATCAGCACAAAAAGGAGACGATGCAAAAGAAAATTTTTCAAGCATTTCAGGAAGCAGGTAAAGAAACAGAAGTCCCTTTCCCAGGGGAGAAAACATATGGACAATTTACACGAGAAACTTCAGTACAGGGGCATAAAAGGAAAAGAAAGTAATTTTAGCAGAGTTAACTTTCCGAAGGGATTGGAAAAAGATAATTTTCCAATCTATTCAGAAAGTTAACTCTGGTAAAGTTACTTTTTTAAAAAAATGTCATTATACAGAATTGCCCTTCTTGGTTTTCAAGGAGGGGAAAAAATCCAAGTCAGAAGAAAAAATTCTAAAGGACCAGAAGTCATCTAGGCTTGCCTACTGCTGCCTTGATTTGACATCTGCTTAATTAGTTGTGTGTCTAATTAGCCACAAGATCCCCTTGGTTATTCTGAAACTGGAGCTGCCTTCAAGCAGTGGGAGCCCATGGAGCCTTGTCAGAAAAATCAGAATGGATTCCATTTGTTCTTCAAAGCAGTTCCTTCTTCCTTTCCATTAAAAAGAGAAGCTACTGGTAGGGATATGGAGCTCACAGTAAAACTTTCTGTATCCTTGAACGTTAAGAGTTAAAAAACTCTCTGGATCCTTGAACATCACAATTAAACTTTCCTAGATCCGGATAACCTATGCACAAAATTGGAAAAATAATGTCCTACCAAAAGACGAAGAGGTGATAAGGAAAATTTGGGACTGTGTGGAGATGGATCAATTGAAGAAAGAAATAAAAGAAAAAGATGAAACGGAATATTATTTAATATGGAATAAATGGTAGAAATGGTTAGAGGACAGGAATAATAAGCAATAAAATATATAATAGAGATGATCTAGAAATTTGGAAGCATTAATAAGATGATATCAAATATACAATGTATGTAAAGTAATATATAGATATAATAGTATGTATAATAAGTAAGGAGTAGTATATATAATATATAAGGAATAAGGGAACTACAAAAATAAATATGTGAATATGTAGGAGGGAAAAACATAAACTGTGGATATACACCGATACGCAACTGTTGTAAAATGGAAACATTTCTTTTGTTTTTAAACAAAAAAATAATAAAAAATATTTTTTTAAAAAAACTTTCCTAGATCCTTGAGTATCACAATTAAACTTTCTGGATATCACAGTTAAACTTTCTGGATCGTGGAACATCAATGTTAAACTCTCTGGATCCTTAAATATCATACAATTAAACTTTCTGAATCTTTGAACAACTTAGTAAACGTTTCTGGATCCTTGAATATCAAAATTAAACTTTCTAGATCCTTGGGCATTACGGTTGAACTTTATGGATTGTGGAACATCAGAGTAAAACTTTCTAGATCCTTGAATATTCAATATCTTACAAATGTTTAAAAAGAGATGTGTTTTACGCCAAAGATTCTTAAAACACAACTGTACACAACTGCAGTGTTTTGTTTGCCTGCCGATGTCTTTCTCAGGAGAGGGAGAAGGACCAACCTCATTGAGCAAAAGATTACTTAAAACACTTCAAGAAATCTAAATTCCTTATCTGGTATTATCCAACTTCAACCATAACTTTCGAGTTATGAATCAAGAGCTGGCATTTCAGAATTTGAGATAGGTTCTTTGATGGGTTTATGGGCAACTTAGATTGCTGCGAGGCTGGGCATCTCATTTGTAGTTTCACCCAACAGAACCATAGCAGTCCAACTGAGAAGAAATAGGTGGAAGCTCTCAAGAGAGATCCAACCTAGAAAAAGAAATTCCCTGACAGTGAGAATAATTAATCAGTGGAGTAGCTTGACTCCTGGTTTTGTGGGTACTCCACCACTGGAGGTTTTCAGAAATAGACCATTTGACCAGGATGGTATGGGGTCTCCCGCCTTGAGTAGGGAGTTGGATCAGAATACTTCCAACCCTATGATTTTATGTTCTATATCCCTGGTCATTGGTCATGCTATGTGGCACAGAAGGTCAGAATAGCAGAATAAGAGAACATAAAACATAGACCAATAGAATTGGAAGGGACCTCAGAGGTTTTCTAATCCAACCCCCTGCTCTAACAGGTAGACCGTCAACCATTTCAGACAAGTGGCTGTCCAGTCTGTTCTTGAAAACCTCCAGTGATGGAGCACCCATAACTTCTGGAGGCAAGTAGTTCATTAGAATAGAACAGAACAACAGAGTTGGAAGGGACCTTGGAGGTCTTCTAGTCCAACCCCCTGCTTAGGCAGGAAACCCTATACCACTTCAGATAAATGGTTATCCAACATCTTCTTAAAAACTTCCAATGTTGGAGCCATTCACAACTTCTGCAGGCAAGTCGTTTCACTGATTAATTGTTCTCACCGTCAGGAAATTTCTCCTTAGTTCTAGGTTGCTTCTCTCCTTTATTAGTTTCCACCCATTGCTTCTTGTCTTATCCTCAGGTGCTTTGGAGAATAGCTTGACTCCTTCTTCTTTGGGGCAGCCCCTGAGATATTGGAAGACTGCTATCATGTCTCCCCCTAGTCCTTCATTTCCTAGTCCTTCAAAGAGAGTTTTTACCATTTCAGACAAACGGTTGCCCAATCTCTTCTTAAAAACCTCCAGTGTTGGAGCACCCAAAGCTTCTGGAGGCAACCTGCCCCACTGGTCTCCCTTCTCCAATCTCTGCAGCTCTTATTAACTCAACCCCCTCCCCTTTCTTGTTCTCCTTTCCCATTAGGAAACATCAAATGAAGGGCAGAGGGAGGTGGAACGAGGCAAAACCGAGACTTTTCAGATTTCCAGTCTCCACGGTCCTCTGATGGAGGGAGCTGTCATTCCCA
Organism: Pantherophis guttatus; assembly: GCF_059756535.1. Taxonomy (NCBI): domain Eukaryota; kingdom Metazoa; phylum Chordata; class Lepidosauria; order Squamata; family Colubridae; genus Pantherophis; species Pantherophis guttatus. The sequence goes on along the minus strand of NC_142079.1, from coordinate 8,776,094 downwards.
AAGAGACGGGAGCAAGCTGTTGGGGGAAACAACTTCACTTCTCAGTTTCACAGAGAAACAATATATATATCTCCAGCCCCCTTTCCGAGGGGAGACCCCAGCTGTGTTCAGCCCAGGGGGTCACTCCAGTTGTTTATGCCCCTGTCTTCACCAGCCCCAAAATGACAACATCCCCTCCCAGGCTCCCAGCCCTTCATCTGTGGGGGCCCCTCTGGAGAAGGCAAGAATTTGTTTAGATCCCTATTAAAGCCGGATCCGTGTCGGTGGCAGAATGACAGATGAGCGAACGTCATGAGTGACATCAGGATCTTCTTTCAATTAGCAGGGTGGGCCCCTTCTCCTCCTCCTCCTCCTCCTCCTCCTGATTCTTTTCTCCCTTTCTGTATGTTCTCCTCACCTCAGAGGCCATTTTTTTCACTCGCTACGTTTCACCCACACCTCCATAATTTCAACGGAAGAAGCTTTTTGGATGAGAAGCAAAACGTTTTCAAGGAGAAAAAACAAGAAGAAGTGACCAATGACTCAATCAGCCATGACCTGGATGATTGAGAATCTCCGCAGACTCCATAATTTCAGTTTAGCAATGCTCTGTAGGCAGCCATTTGTCAGAAATAGTATAGGTCTCCTGCGTGAGCAGGGGGTGGAGTAGATGACCTCTAAGATCCCAACTCTGTTACTGTTATGAGGCGTTTGACCCCTCCCATGGGCTCAGCCTGGTCATCTCCTCCATCTACCAGATTTACTGTGTCCTCGCTGGAAATGGATTGTTCCAATATCTATAGCATTATAGTATTTCAATATCTCAGAGGTTGCCACAATGAAGAGGGAGTCAAGCTCTTCTCCAAAGCACCTGAGGGCAGGAGAAGAAGGAAAGGGTGGAAACTCATCAAGGAGAGAAGCAACCTAGAACTAAGGAGGAATTTTCTGCCAGCGGGAGCAATCAACCCATGGAACAGAAGTTGCCTCCAGAAGTTGTGGGAGCTTCATCACTGGAAGCTTTCAAGAAGAGACTGGACTGCCATCTGCAAGAAATGGTGTAGGGCCTCCTGCTTGGGTGGGTGGGGGGTGTTAGACTAGATGACCTTCAAGGTCCTTTCCAACTCTGATAATCTGTTATTATTCTGTTATTCAGAAATTGTGGTAGCTTCATCTCTGGAAGCTTATAAGAAGAGATTAGACAATCATTTCTCTTTTCTCTTCTCTTCTCTTCTCATCCTTCATCTCTGTTTCTACTTCTCCCATTCTTCTCCCTCTCCTCCTTCTCCTTCTTCTTTCCATCACTCCTGTTCTGTTCTGTTCTGTTCTGTTCTGTTCTGTTCTGTTCTGTTCTGTTCTGTTCTGTTCTGTTCTACTCTACTCTACTCTACTCTACTCTACTCTACTCTACTCTACTCTACTCTACTCTACTCTACTCTACTCTACTCTACTCTACTCTACTCTACCAGTTGATAGAAGCCTTAAGGTCCCATCAATGGGACAATACAGGCGGAAGTCCAGCCTTACTGGATGAGTTTGCCTTAAATGTTTGTCTTCTCTCCCCCCCACCCCAACCCCCACCCACTCCACATAAGAGGCCAGACATGGGCATTTCCTCCTTTTAAGACTCCTGCAGATAAATGAATTTCAAAGTCAACATCCCGGCAGATAACTAACAATAAACCAGACAGCTCATCAATCCTCATGAATGGACAGCTGGCAGTCCTGAGTTAGGGGCAAGGAACTTAACAGTATTTGAGACCATCTCTCTCCTTTTTTTAAAAAAAAAAATCCTCTGATTTGCAGGTTTTAGATTAGATTAGATTAACAAGAGTTGGAAGGGACCTTGTAGGTCATCTAGTCCAACCCCCACCCCCCCACCCACCAATCTCTTGGATTGGCAGTCCAATCTCTTTAACAGTTTAACAATTTAACAGTTTTAACAGTTTGGCTTTTCTTAATGAATTCAGGACCAGGTTTTGGGTAGACAGGCTCAAATCATGGAGCCAAATATAGTTGTGGTCCTACGACTATTTGTTTAGTGGCCATTTGAGGTTACAACGGCAATAACAAAAGTGACTTATGGCCGCTTTTCACACCTCCGACCGTTGTAGCATCTCTGTGGTCACGTGATAAAAATTCAGATAATTGGCCACCGGCTCCAATTTATGACGGTTTGCAGTGTCACAAAGTCATGTAATCCTCTTTGGGAAGCAAAGTCTGTGGGGAAGCCAGATTCACTTAACAACCGTGTTACTAACTCAACAACTGCAATGATTCGCTTAACGTCTACGGCAAGAAAAGTTGCAAAATGGGGCAAAACTCACTTGACCACCGGCTCGCTTAGCAATGGAAATTTTGGGCTCCATTGTGGGTTCATAAATCAAGGACTGTCTATAATCCCTTCCTCAAACAGCTTTGGACATTCTTCCTGCTGAGGTAAATTCTAATATATTTTTTTCGCTCTCCATCTTCTCTCTCTCTCTCTCTCTTTTGTTTTGTTTTTTCCATATTTTTTTATTATTAACATATATAAAAAAAGAAATTAACATACATAACATACATAACATACATGAATCATAATATATAATATATAGCAATATACAGAATACAAACAAACAACAAGTGCTCCCCCACCCCTCGGGATCATTCCTGCTTCCAGAATCTTAAAGTTTCTTCTGGTGGTGGTATCCCTCTTTCTCCAGAAAACACATATGTTAGGAGCTGTTTCCAAATTCCATTAAAATCGTTTACCTTCATTATACCCGTCCTTACTTTAATATTGCAGGTCAATTTATCATTTACGGCAATATCCCATACCTCCTTATACCATTCTTCCAAATTATAAACACCTTGTATCTTCCAATTCCTAGAATCATTAGCCTTGCTGCGGTCAAAAAATTTATTATCAATTCTTTAGTCTCTTTTTTAGTCTCTCTCTCTTTTGAACACCTGAAGGTGTCTTAAAACCTTAAGTTCAGCGGTCCCCCTCTCCAAAGGCATGTTCTTTGAGGAGACACCCCATCCTTCCAATCCTCCTTGCTTTTCTCTCCAAAACACCCTCATTTTTAAAAATTTCCCCCCCCCCACCACCACTTGACATTCCTCAGGGTTTCAAAAATCCACAGAGGGGGGGAAAAAAAATATCGGGGGCCCCTTGTTTTTGTTTTGAGTTGAAGTCGAGATAACCTTTGGCGTTTGAAATGATGGAGTGCTCTTTGACCTTTCCTGATGACCTTGAGCCAGCTTGCGATTCCACAGAAGGTAAAGCTATTTTGGCGAGGGTCCGAGGAGTGGGTGAAGGTAGAAAGGTTTCAGTTACATGTCAGCTGAGGCTGCAGGGCTGTTAGGAAAAGGCTTGTAAGGCTATCTTCTTTGATCGAGAATAGCTTGGAGGGGAAAATGTTCCTACAGCAGAAGCGGCCTCCAGCCGATTAACAGATTAACAGAGTTGGAAGGGACCTTATAGGTCATCTAGTCCAACCCCCCACTCAAGCAGGAGACCCTACACCATTTCTGACAGATGGAAGTCCAGTCTCTTCTTGAAAGCCTCCAGGGATGAAGCTCCCACAACTTCCGAAGGCAACTTCTGTTCCATGGGTTGATGGTTCTCACTGTCAGAAAGTTTCTCCTTATGTCCAGGTTGAATCTCTCCTTGGTCAGTTTCCATCCATTATTCTTTGTCTGGCCTTCAGGTGCCTTGGAAAATAGCTTGACCCCTTGATCCCTTTTCTTAGATCAAGATTGACTTCCTTGAAAAGATCCTTTTAATGGGGAGGAAGTTTCAATTCAAACTCAGGAATTTCAGATTTCCTGGAGAGTGGAATTGTCCAAGGTCCCTTTTAATCCATCTCATCCTGGGCAACCCCTTTTTTTTTCTTTCTTTCTTTTCTTTCTTTTCTTTTCTTTTTTTTTTTTTTGAACTATTACCATCTGGCAGACGGTACAGGATTAAAAAAAGCCAAGGAGAAATAGGCTGAAAAACAGCTTCTACCCCACAGCAGTAACTATATTGGATTCTAGTACAGTTATCGTGCAATATTAATGCAATATCAGGAAGTTTTAATTCAGTTGTATAGAATGTGAAGGATGTGTGTTTTTGTTTTATTTTTATAGTTTTTTTTATGTGTAATGTACACTGAAGATGGCATTTAGAATATAGAATAACAGAGTTGGAAGGGACCTTGGAGGTCTTCTAGTCCAGCCCCCTGCTTAGGCACCCTACACCTCTTCAGACAAATGGTTATCCAACCTCTTCTTAAAAACTTCCAGTGTTGGAGCAGCCACAACTTCTGGAGGCAAGTTGTTCCACTGATTCATTGTCCTCACTGACAGGAAATTTCTCCTTAGTTCTAAGTTGCTTCTCTCCTTGATGAGTTTCCATCCGTTACTTCTTGTCCTGCCCTCAGGTGCTTTGGAGAATAGCTTGACTCAGGGGTGAAATACTCCCAGTTCAGACCGGATCACCCGATCCGGTAGCGATGGCGGTGGGTGGTTCGGAGAACCGGTAGCAAAAATCCCTGCACCCCCCACTCCACCATGCTCAGCTGAGCCGCACGATCAACAGAGGCTTTTTTTTTTTTACTTTTAAAAGCATTTTTTCTACAACTCCTTCCCCAAAAAAATGCTTTTAAAAGTAAAAAAAAAGCCTCTGATGATCGTGCGGCTTAGCTGGGATCGTCAGAGGCTTTTCAAAGCATTTTTTTCTGCAACCTCTTCTGCTGAAGAGGTGGTTATAAAAATGCTTTGAAAAGCCTCTGCCGATCAGGCAACACAGCTAGAATCGTCAGAGCCCTTTCAAAGCATTTTTTTTAACCATCTCTTCCGCTGAAGAGGTTGCAGGAAAAAAATGCTTTAAAAGTTTCTCTGACGATCCCAGCTGAGTTGCCTGATCATCAGAGAGACTTTTAAAACATTTTTTCCTGCAACCTCTTCAGAGAAAGAGGTGGTGTAAAAAATGCTTTGAAAAGGCTCTGACGATCCCAGCTTTGTTGCCTGATCGGCAGAGGCTTTTCAAAGCATTTTTTTTGCATTTGCAGAAAAAATGCTTTGAAAAGTAAAAAAAAAAAAAAAAAAGTTGGCCACGCCCTCCCAGTCACATTAACCCCCCCACACACCAAGCCACGCCCACAGAACCAAATTTTACATTTCACCTCTGGCTTGACTCCCTGTTCTTTGTGGCAACCCCTGAGATATTTAATTTCGTTGTAGGAGCTGCAATAAATTAATTAGTGATCCCTCTACCAAACCTGGTTTTGAGCTGCCTCACTTTGTCTGGACAAAATTGAACAGAATTCGGTGTGATCCTGGAAGTAATGCCTCTGCTCGTTATCGGTGTGGCTGGGCAGATTCCCCTTGTTGCAATTGTGGTGCTGATAGGCAAACTATTAAACATATTGTGGGATATTGCCCATAATGTGCATTCTCTGGCTCCTTCGAAGATCTGCATGAAGCCACACCAGAGACGATCAATGGGATACCTGAATTGGTTCTCCAGTTATGAGCCCACTGCCATAGCCCCATAGACATTTTGTATAAAATAACGTGGATTGTATGGTATATGTTTACTTTTCTTCTGTTGTGTTCTCGTCATACGCTGAATAAATAATGGAAAGTAAATAAAATGGGATTCTGGGCAGATGCAAAACAAAATGGCGACCTTCAGAGGTATCTTTATTTTAGAAATTGTCTCGGGACCTCCGTAAAGATCCCAGAAACATCCCTAGAAGATTTGAATGATAGTTGGCTGCATCCAGAGGTGGGCTTCAAAAATTTTAGCAAGGGGTTCTCTGCCTGGTTGCTGGGTGGGCATGGCCATGGTGAGCGTGGCCTAGTCAGCACCACGGCGGGGGCGTTTTTGCCCTCTCCGGGCCCCGAAGGCTTTCCTTGAGCTTCCGGGAGGGCGAAAATGGCCTCCCCAGGCTCCGGAAGCCCTCTGGAGGCCAGAAATGGGAACTTCTGGTAGACCCATTTTTCATCCTCCCCGAGCCTCCACTTTTCATCCTCCCCGTGTCCTGCATCCAAAATGAGACGCATGGGGATTCCTGGGGGGGGATGGGGCAGGTGGGCGGGGCCAGTCAGGAGTGGGATTTGGGGGTTCTCCGAACTGCACAGAATCTTAGCTAGAGGTTCTCCCGATTTTTGCAGAACAAAATGTTGTTATCCAGAAAATCCAGAATAGACGGGGTGCCCGAAGCAAACCCACATTTGCTATGGAGTCTGATGAAAACTTAATATTTGTACCCATAGAAAAGTTTCTGTGCCATACTAATTGATTTCCCCCAAAATATCCAAGTGGAGATTTTTGGAAACCGTTCCTCAATCCTGGTAAACGTTTTTATTTCATCAAGCTGGCCTGGCCTAAATCATCTCCTCTTTTAAATTTAAATTTTAAACATAAATTTTAATCTGTTTAATTATGGGGTATTTTAAAATTCAGCCTAAATTGTTTAATTTGTTTTAATTTATTTTAAATTTTGTATTTCTGTGTTTTATCTTCTGGCTGTTCACCGCCCTGAGTCCTTCGGGAGAAGGGCGGTATAGAAATTTAATAAAATAAAATAAAATAAATAAAATAATACGAGAGGGCAGTACTTTCATGTCTCACTGATGGTGAACCTCAAAACAAGTTTGAAAACAATCAGCCCTCACACGAAGGAAAGAAAACGGCACCTGACCGATGCCACGTATCTCAACGAAATTCACTCCTCGACCACCATTTCAGGCTTATTCTATGTTTTCCACACAGGGCGGCTGCCCATCTCATGTCTTTTACTCCCTCAAGTGGTCCCATTAAAGGACAATTTTCCACCATGCTGGGAGGTCTCTAGAACATCTGGACCACGAAAGTCCACGTCAAACTTCTGAGAGTAGCTGCCTTCAGAGAACGGGTGATAAAAGGAGGAGGTCGCCGTGTTTTTCTCTCAGAAATTAAGAAATCAGGGTGGTGTACTTGAGAAGCTGGTGGGAAACTGATCATAACAAGTGCTTTCCCACTGACTGTCTACTTTATTGTGTAACATCTCGGATTTCCAAGAAGGACTCATGTTCCTCCATCAAACACACATTGGTACGATTTGTCACTGAACTCTGAGAAGCTCGGCTCTTTGGAAAATATTTAGCCCTGGCTAGGCCCACCCTCAACGCCCAATACTTTTCAACAACTACCGGAGTCACAATTCTGCAGCATGGTCTCCAGCTCAGGGACAGACACACTCAATCTGTTGTGTCTGAGCTGCCATGTTAAATTTCCCACAGTGAGCTGCCATGTTAAATTTCCCTAGACCAGTGATGGTGAAACTTTTTGATACCGAGTGCCCAAACCGGAACGCATGTACATGTCACGCTGGCCGGCGCAAGCATACCTGTTTTTTACCCATTTTATGGGCTGTTTTCAGGCCATTTTTCGGGCCGAATTTGGGGCCTTTTCAGGCCATTTTTCAGGCCCAAAATGGTCCTGAAAAAGGCCCAAAAAACGGCCTGAAAACAGCCTGAAAAAATGGCCCAGAAAACGGCCTAAAATGGCCTGGAAAACAGCCTGAAAACGGCCCCAAAAAACAGCCTAAAAACAGCCTGAAAAAATGGCCCAGAAAATGGCCTAAAATGGCCTGGAAAACAGCCTGAAAAAGGCCCAAAAAATGGCCTAAAAACAGCCTGAAAAAATGGCCCAGAAAACGGCCTAAAATGGCCTGGAAAACAGCCTGAAAACAGCCCCAAAAAACGGCCTGAAAACAGCCTGAAAAAATGGCCCAGAAAATGGCCTAAAATGGCCTGGAAAACAGCCTGAAAACGGCCCCAAAAAATGGCCTAAAAACACCCTGAAAAAATGGCCCAGAAAACAGCCTAAAAATGGCCTGGAAAACGGCCTGAAAACTGCCCGAAAACGGCCTGAAAAACAGCCTGTTTTTTGGCAGTTTTTCAGGCCATTTTCAGGTTGTTTTCTGGCGCTCCGGCGCCTGTGAAGAGCAGCTGGCAATGGCGCACGTGCCCATAGAGAGGGCTCTGCGTGCCACCTCTGGCATGCGTGTCATAGGTTTGCCATCACGGTTCTAGACCAATATTACACTGGTAGCATTGTGGGAAATTCAAAATGGCGGCCACTCATGCAGATAGTCCTTGATTTATGACCACAATTAAGCCCAGCATTTATGTTGCTCAGCGAGAGAGTTAAGTGAGTTTTGCCCTATTTTACGAACTTTCTTGCTACAGTTGTTAAGGGCATCACCGAAGTTGTTAAGTGAGTGACAAGGTTGTTAAGTGAATCTGGCTTCCCCATGGACTTTGCTTGTCAGAAGGTCGCAAATGGGACCGCTAGGACACAGCAACTGTCATAAATATGAGTCAGTTGCTAAGTGTCTAAATTTTATTCCCTTGTCCATGGAGAGGCTGCAACGGTCACTAAGTGTGAAAAACGGTTCTAAGTCACTTTTTTCATTGCCATTGTAACTTTGAACTACCGCTAAACAAATGGTTGTAAGTTGAGGATTACTGGTATCAGTCACGAGTTGGCAGGAATTACGCCAATTGCGTGAAAGAGTCATTTGGAAATGTGTTAAACGCACAAACTAGAGGACCTGTCAGGAATAACAACTCAATAGGTTCCTTCCTTTCATGTTTTAAATTGCAAGAAAAAATAAAACAAGCAAATACAGTAAAAGGTAATTACTACCGTGTTTCCCCGAAAATAAGACCCTGTCTTATATTTTTTTTTAACCCTGAAATAAGCGCTTGGCCTTATTGCCATGCGCTCAAAAGCCCGATTGGGCTTATTTTCAGGGGAGGTCTTATTTTGGGGGAAACAGGACAAGACGGAACTTGTATATATCTGTCTACTGATAGGTACTCAAGGTCATTGAAAATCATTGAAGTTCACTAGTGAAGAGATAAGTCTCACTTGCTACCCTTTTATGCACATAAGGTAAAGGTAAAGGTTCCCCTCACACATATGTGCTAGTTGTTCCTGACTCTAGGGGGCGGTGCTCATCTCCGTTTCTAAGCCGCTGTCAGAAGACGTCTCCATGGTCATGTGGCCAGCATGACTCAACGCCAAAGGCGTACAGAACACTGTTCCCTTCCTACCAAAGGTGGCCCCTATTTTTCTACTTGCATTTTTTTACGTGCTTTCAAACTGCTAGGTTGGCAGAAGCTGGGACAAGTCACGGGAGCTCCCCCCATTATGCGACACTGGGGATTTGAGCCGCTGAACTGCCGACCTTTCGATTGACAAGCTCAGCGTCTTAGCCACTGAGCCACCGTGTCCCTTTATGCACATAGATGCACCGAGAATGAACAGTAATTCCAGAAAAACTTGAAACGGCTCAAAGTGATCCGATTTGAAATTATCCATTGGCTTCTGTGTGCTAATATCAAGAATTCATATCACCATTTTCCTTCTGTGTTGCTGGTGGATAAGGGGCCTGTTTCTTTGCACACTATGCAAAAGCATTATTGGATTTAAATGTGTTTGATGGAAAAGTCACAACAGCTAGGCTCTTGCATAAGCCACAAGCTGTGATTTAGAGGCTGTAATAGTTAGGTTTTCCCCCCCCCACATGTCAAGCCCAAGTCAAACAACCAGTCAACCAAGGGAAGGGAAGAGAGAGACAGACACAGAGAGAGATATAAAGAGAATAACAGAGTAACAGAGAGGGAAGAGAGAAAGAAGGAGGGAGGGAGGGAGGGAGGGAGGGAAGGAAGGAAGGAAGGAAGGAAGGAAGGAAGGAAGGAAGGAAGGAAGGAAGGAAGGAAGGAAGGAAGGAAGGAAGGAAGGAAGGAAGAAGGAGGGAGGGAGGAAGAGGAGGAGGAGGAGGGAAGACAGGAAGGAAGGCAGGAAGGAACACAGGCAGGGAGGGAGGGAGGAAAAAGGGAGGGAGGGAGTGAAGGAGAAAGAAAGAATGAAAGAGAGAAAGAAAGAAAGAAAGGAGGGAGGGAGGAAAAGGAGGAGGAGGAGGAGGGAAGACAGGAAGGAAGGAAGGCAGGAAGGAAGGAAGGCAGGCAGGCAGGCAGGGAGGGAGGGAGGAAAAAGGGAGGGAGGAACGAGAAAGAAAGAAAGAAAGAAAGAAAGAAAGAAAGAAAGAAAGAAAGAAAGAAAGAAAGAAAAAAAGAAAGAAAGAAAGAAAGAAAGAAAGGGTTTTCTTTTAAGACAATAGTGCCCTCTGCTGACTACAAAAAAGAACAATTTAGCTATTGGTCAGACATGAATTCTAATTTTACTGTATTTTAAAAACATTTTGAACCCTTGCTCTGTTAATAGCTTCTCCCCATTATTGATTTCTCCCATTGGGACTGAGTGGAAAACATTTGAATTTCACCACTGGCCACCCAATAAAACTTTAAGGTAGAATTTAAGAGCCAAAGGACTTCCAGATTTTTAACATAATAAAAAAGTGAATTTTTTTTTTAAAAAAAAATCAAAGTTAGCCACAGAAGCAGGCAATCTATAACTCAACAACAATTCTTAGCATTTTTTTATAAGCATGAAGAATGATGGGACTTGGGAGTTGAATAGAACATAGAATCTAAAACAGAATAAAATGCAGAATACGCGAATCGACTACGAGAATAAAAGTACTTTCTTCTTTAACCACACAAGAGCAATTGTCAAGTATTTTTCAACCATCCACATTTTGAAATAGGTGCTTCAACAAAGTCATAATCAAAACTCTGCAACTTACACCCACAAATAGAGCAACTATTTATTTACTTATAATGTGCAAGCCTTCAAACAGTTTACCTTTTAAACAAGCAACATTTTAGAACCAAAAAGCAACTTTACCAAAACAAATACTTTACAAAGGGTGGCGTGGGCCGTTGTAAATTGTTTATTATGACAATTTATTATGACAAATTGTTGTCATAAAACCACTATCCTAAAAGACTGCAGCAGTGCGATTAACAAGGATTGACAATGTGAGAACACACTTTTTATTCAACAAATTGTTTTAAAACGCAGAACGACAGAGAATAAATGTCTTCCATAATACAGCTCTTCTTAAGCCAGAGAAATAAAGACTTGTGTTCCAAAAGGAATTGTAAACATTTTAATAGGGAAAAAAATAATATCCTACCTTGTTAGCAATCGGAGCCAGCTACAACAGCTTCAATATTGAGGTAAAGTTTAAAATGGAGAATTCACTTCTGATACAGGTGAAACCTATTAGTCTCTAACCCCCAACTCTAAAAATGTCTAAATATGTTCCATTAAAGCCAGAGAAATAAAGACTTGTGTTCCAAAAGGAATTATAAACATTTTAATAGGAAAAAAAACCAATATCCTACCTTGCTAGCAGTCAGAACCAGCTACAACAGCTTTTGAGGTAAAATTTAAAATGGAGAATTCCCTTCTGATACAGGTGAAGCCTATTAGTCTCTAATGCCAAGTCTAAAAATGTCTAAATATGTTCCATTCTTTGCTTATTCTGCTATCTTTTTATGCTTCCTACATTTTGGGAAACCAATTATCAGGAAAGAAGAAAACAAACAGCAGTTCTACTCTAGAAAAGCTGGAAGTTTCTATACTGATGCTTTAATTGCTTCCCTCACTGAATTTACCTTGAAGTTCTTCATTGTTATCTGGCAATTGGTGGCACCTGGCTGAGGTCCTGAAGGCTTTGGAAGCTAAGCAGGCTTGGGCCTGGTTAGCACTTGGATGGGAGATCAGTAGGTTAGCACCGTACAGGCGGACTTGGGAAGTTAAAGAAGTATCTCAGGAAAAGGCAGTACAAACCAGGTTTATGCTGTTGCCAAGATATTTCATGAAAGTATCCATGGCTGCTTCAACAAAGTCAGATTTAGGGTGAACTGAGGATTCTGCTCTTTCTTTCTTTCTTTTCTTTCTTTTGTTCTTTTGTTCTTTCTTTCTTTCTTTCTTTCTTTCTTTTTCTTTCTTTCCTTCTTCCTTCCTTCCTTCCCTCTTTATCTCTTTTCCTTCCTTCCTCCCATTTTCTTTTTCTTTCTTTCTTTTCTTTTTCTTTCTTTCTTCCTTTTTTCCTTCCTTCCTTCCTTCCTTCCTTTCTTTTTTCCTTCCTTCCTTCCCTCTTGTTCTCTTTTCCTTCCTTCTTTCCTTCCTTCCCTTCCCTTTCTTCCTCCCTCCCTCCCTCCCTCTTCCTCTCTTTTTCTTTCTTTCTTTCTTTTTCTTTTCTTTCTTTTTCTTTCCGTATAGCAACATTTGCAAGTGGGTTCATTCCAGACCCAATTTGGAGACAGACTCCTAAAGAGGGAGAATTATGGGAATATTTAGAAATTATTCATTGATACTTAGCAACAAGAGAACAAATGCCCAGAAGGGGATTTAATTATCTGATCATTGTGGGATCCCTGGTTCGCTATGAACTTGGTTGTTTTCTTGCAGACATTCCATTACCCAACTAGGTAACATCATCAGTGCTAGAAGGGAGTCGGGCGTGTGGAGAGGAGGGTTGTGGGGTCCTTGGTGCTCTCTGAGCTTGGCTGTTTTCTCGTAGACATTTGCAAACCCCACTCACTTCTAGTACTGATGATGTTACCTCGTTGGATCATGAAATGTCTACAAGAAAACAAGCAAGCTCAGAGAGCACCAGGAACCCCACAATCCTCCTCCTGTCCACAAACCCCACTCACTACTAGCACTGATGATATAACCTAGTCAGGTCCTGAAAGGTCTACAAGAAAACAACCAAGCTCAGAGAGCACCAAGGACCTCACAATTCAACCCTGAGCCACAAATATTCTCTTCTGTTGATATCCGATTGTTCTTCTCACAATGCCGAAAAGGACTGTACTTTTAATTTAAATTATATTCGTCTAATTGTAAACGTTGGAGGGTTTAGGATGTAGGTTCCATATAATCCTTGCGCACGGTCACTCATGCCCTAGTTACCTCCCGTATGGACTACTGTAATGCTCTCTACATGGGGCTCCCCTTGAAAAGCACCCGGAGGCTCCAACTGGCCCAGAACGTAGCCGCACGGGTGATTATGGGCGTAGCTCGTTACGCCCATGTAACACCTCTCCTACGCGAGCTGCACTGGCTCCCGGTGGTCTTCCGGGTGTGATTCAAGGTGTTAGTTATCACCTTTAAAGCGCTCCATGGCTTAGGACCTGGGTACCTACGAGACCGTCTTTTGCCACCAATAGCCTCCCACCGACCAGTTCGTTCTCACAGGGAGGGACTACTCAGGGTACCGTCAGTCAAATTATGCCGACTGGCGACTCCCAGGGGGAGGGCCTTCTCTGTGGGGGCTCCAACCCTTTGGAATGAACTGCCCCCGGAGATACGGAATATCCCTGATCTCCGTGCTTTCCGCCGTGCCCTCAAGACCCTGATGTTCCAACAGGCGGGGCTAAACATACGAACATGTGAATGATTTTTTTTAAATGTTATCTAATTCTGGGTTTTATTTAATTGACCAAACTAAGTAATAATTTTAATTAGCAATTTTATGATGTTTGTGTGTCTATATTTTTCTTGACGTGTACACCGCCTTGAGTCCTACGGGAGAAAGGCGGTATAGAAATATAATAAATAAATAAATAAATAAATAAATAAATAAATAAATAAATAAATAAATAAATAAATAAATAATCCACTTGGCTCGAAGTGGATAAAAGTCTTCAAATAAGGAGGCCCAAACAAGAGGCTGTAATGACAGAGAATGTCCCCTGGCCAACCCTTTCGTGAACTTCCTCTTCTATTGATCAAAACGTTGGGCCAATCTTCATTTGTTTCAACCCAAAGCGGAGAGAGCCGGAGCTAAAACAGCTTGTAACAAAGGGAGTGGATGGGTGAAAAGAAGCAGTAGAGGAAGAAGAATCATTGGGGGGGGGAGAGAAAGACTTGTATTGTCTCCGTCTCTTTTCTTTTCCCTCTTGCACACACAGTTGGAATGTCCTGCAAATGTGCACGGCGTTTGCCTAGCTAACTACAGAAAACAATGTGAGGTTTGGTAGACGCTGATGGATCGTTGATGTACAAGATAAATGCCCGAAGAGCTGTAGAATTGTAATTACACGGACGTTTTCCACACAGGCCGGCGCGGGCCTATTATTTGACAAAGAAAGAGACGTGGCTTCTTGCTTCCTTAGGCAGATAAGAAGAGAAGGCCCCGCAGTCATCAGGTAAACAGAGGCCAACATTTCCTTGGACCTCCTACAATGGCCGGCCGTCACCGGATTGACCTAGCATCCAAAAATTCCTCTGCCAAGACAATAGACTGGATGTATACTCAGAAAAAGAACTAGTCACTTTTTCTACAGGGACTGAATAGCCCATGAAGAGATGGCTATCGCCCAAGAGGAGGACGCAAGTTGAGCAGACAATGGCCAGGTCTTCAGCCCAAGAGTCATCCGTCACAGGGGAACAAAAGCTGTTGTCAATCCCACAACAGGCAGGTCCTCCAGGCATGTCATCCGTGGCTCGCTCGGGCTGACAAACTCAACAACTCAACCGAGTTTCAACTTGGAACTAAAGGAAGACAGAAATGCCCGGTGCGATTGAGGTGCCCGTGTTATTTCCTGTTGGAAGGTCGTTCAATGCATTTCTCTTGTAGCTTTCCACAGACGTTCCTAAAATAGGTTTCAGCGAGGTAGATCAGCAAATTTGTGGGTAGACTTTGAGTCCTTCCTTCCTTCCTTCCTTCCTTCCTTCCTTCCTTCCTTCCTTCCTTCCTTCCTTCCTTCCTTCCTTCCTTCCTTCTTTCCTTCCCTTCCCTCCCTCCCTCCCTCTTCCTCTCTTTTTCTTTCTTTCTTTCTTTCTCTTTTCTTTCTTTTTCTTTCTGTATAGCAACATTTGCAATTGGGTTCATTCCAGACCCAATTTGGAGACAGACTCCTAAAGAGGGAGAATTATGGGAATATTTAGAAATTATTCATTGATACTTAGCAACAAGAGAGCAAATGCCCAGAAGGGGATTTAATTATCTGATCATTGTGGGATCCCTGGTTCGCTATGAACCAGTGAGGTGTGTGGGGACAACCATGTCCTCACTCTTGTCATTAAGGGAGTTGGAGCAGGGGTGAAATCCGGCAGGTTCTGACAGGTTCTGGAGAACCGGTAGCGGAAATTTTGAGCAGTTCGGAGAACCAGCAAATACCACCTCTGGCTGGCCCCAGAGTGGGGTGGGAATGGAGATTTTGCAATATCCTTCCCCCAGCAGTGGGAAGGGAATGGGATTTTGCAGTATCCTTCCCCCAGGAGTGGGGAGGGAATGGGGATTTTGCAGTATCCTTCCCCTGAAATGGGGTGGGAATGGGGATTTTGCAGTATCCTTCCCCTGAAGTGGGGTGGGAATGGGGATTTTGCAGTATCCTTCCCCCAGGAGTGGGGAGGGAATGGAGATTTTTACAGTAGCCTTCCCCTGCCACGCCCACCAATCCACGCCCACAGAACCAGTAGTAAAAAAAAATTGGATTTCACCACTGGTTGGAACCTGACAACAGGATGTCCAGCGTGAGTAGGGGGTTGGACTAGAAGACCTCCAAGGGTCTCTGTTCTATTTTCTAGGTTCTAGTTCAAGAAAATTTGCAACACAACCTTTGGCTGTTTGGGCACATGAGCTTGGCATATACACATTTTACCTCTTTGGGTGGGAGGGGTGGGTCTCCTGTAAATTTAGTTCCTTCACCCTCCTCTCCAATTTCCCCATCTTCTGTGGGTCACATTTGGTGACTCTCTGCTTATTTTTCTGCTGTCGGGGAAAAAAATGCCCCAGAATAGAACTGAACCTTTCTCCCATTAATCAAAACGAGCAAGCTTTCTGTAGGGACGCACAAAATTGCTATGTTTTCTCCCTTAGTGCTGAAAGGAGGTCAGCAGGAGGCCGGGACAGAAGTGGGGAGGGGGCAGAGGCCTGGTCCAGCCACCCCCACCTCTAGTTAGATTAACGTTTTATTCAGAAGCCTATTTATCAAAGTCAAGAGCATAGCATAAAGTGGCACCAGAAGGGGAAAAAAAAGGGGGGGCGAAGAGAAACCTATCTGAGTAGCTGAGACTTATCATTTGGTTTCTCTCCATCCATTACTCTGGCTTAATTTTGTCCCACAACCAGGGGTAAAATCCAGCAGGTTCTGACAGGTTCTGGAGAACCGGTAGCGGAAATTTTGAGTAGTTCGGAGAAACGGCAAGTATCACCTCTGGCTGGCCCTGGAGTGGGGAGGGAATGGGGATTTTGAAATATCCTTCCCCTGGAGTTGGGTGGGAATGGGGATTTTGCAGTATCCTTCCCCTGGAGTGGGGTGGGAATGGAGATTTTGCATATCCTCCCCCTGGAGTGGGGAGGGAATGGATATTTTGCATATCCTCCCCCTGGAGTGGGGAGGGAATGGAGATTTTGCAGTATCCTTCCCCTGGGTGGAAATGGAGATTTTGCAGTATCCTTCCCCTGGAGTGGGGAGGGAATGGAGATTTTGCAGTATCCTTCCCCTGGAGTGGGGTGGGAATGGAGATTTTGCAGTATCCTTCCCTTGGAGTGGGGTGGGAATGAAGAATTTGCAGTATCCTTCCCCTGCCATTCCCACCAAGCCACGCCCACCAAGCCGCACCACGCCCACCAAGCCACGCCCACAGAACCAGTAGTAAAAAAAAATTGGATTTCACCACTGAGTCAAAGGTACTAGGGAGTGAGAGTTCCTTATTTCTACTATGGATATATTACAGGCTATATATTATAACAGGATATATTTTATATATATATATATATATATATATATATATATATATATATATATATATATATGTATGTATGTATGTATGTATGTATGTATGTATGTATGTATGTATGTATGTATATATATATATGCCAAGAAACCTCCAATTTTACGTGGGAGAAAACCCGAATAACCAAAGACCTACATATATATCTATATCTATACAGGATATATTTTATTTTCTTAAATGAAAAAAGTATAATATTGTGCCCTGGGATAGTTGTTCTATTGTATTCATGAATGGACTAGAGACGTTTTATAATTTTTCTCGCCTGTCTGCAGACTGTTGTTTTTTTATACATTATTTGTATTACTAAAATACAAAAATTATCTGGAGAAAGATGGGGGGGAAACAATCAAGAAAATGCCACCTTTTCTGCAGACTGTTTTTTTTGCACAAAATCAATGTCGGCAGGTTCTATAACAGAGCCGTGGTGTCTGAAATAAAATCTCTTTTTTTTCTCCGGCTATGATAGAGAGTGAGAGAAAGAAGTTAGCATTTGTCCTGGCAAGGAAGACAACAATTTGCTAATAAAATGAAAAAAATGAAAAAGTTTGGAAAAGAAAGTGTAATGGGGTTTGAGTGCCCCCTTCTGGGGACAAAGAAAATACTTTTCAGTAACTGAGATTTTAAAAAGATTTTTTTTAAAAATCAAATTGGCATATATTGAAAAAAGGGGAGAGAGACAGAGAGACAGAGAGAGACAGAGAGAGAGACAGAGAGAGACACAGACAGAGAAAGAGACACACAGACAGAGAGACAGAGAGACAGAGACAGAGGCACAGAGAGAGACAGAGACAGAGAGTGAGAGAGACAAAGACAGAGAGACTTTTATAGAGAGACAGAGAGAGGTTTAATAACTGCATTTTAATAATTTGAGATTAAAATTAAGGTTTAATAAACCGAAGCTAATCCAGATTGGAGGGGAAGAAGGACCGTATTAATACGTTGAAGTTTTTTAAAAAGCAACAAGTTACCACGTGGCATTTAACAGAGTAAAAAAAAAAAACACGGAAGGATTATACAGGCAGTCCTTGACTTACAATTACAATTGGGACTAGAATTTCTGCCCTTAGGCAAGACAGTCGTTAAATGAATTACTACAGTTATTAAGTGAATCATGCAGTCATTAAGAGAACAGGGCTTCCCCCACTGACTTTGCTTGCCAGAAGATGGCTGAGAAGGTCTCAAATTTTGACCCCGGGATGCTGCAGCTGTCCTAACTATAAGCCACGTGCCAAACGCCCAAATGGTTTGATTACATACAGATACAGATTAACAGAGTTGGAGGGGACCTTTGTAGGTCATCTAGATGAACCCCCCGCCCAAGCAGACCCTACACCGTTTCAGACAGATGGCAGTCCAGTCTCTTCTTGAAACCTTCCAGGGATGAAGCTCCCGCAACTTCCGAAGGCAACTTCTGTTCCATTGGGTAACTGTGAAAACTGGTTGTCAATTACTTTTTTTTCAGTGTCGTCGTAACTTCGAATGGCCACTAAATGAATGGTTGTAAGTCAAGGACTATCTGTACATAATATAGGGGGCATCAGACATGAGGGGTAGGGGTCTCAATCACCAGCCCCAAACCATTTCCCCCCCAATTATAGGAAGACTGTAGAGTTTAAGTACCAAATGAGGATCCAGCAAATGGCAGCTTTTTTCCATGTTGTCATTCCACAATTATGTTTATCCATCCCAAATGTTCTGCGTAGAAGCTTCTTCTTCTTCTTCTTCTTCTTCTTCTTCTTCTTCTTCTTCTTCTTCTTCTTCTTCTTCTTCTTCTTCTTCTTCTTCTTCTTCTTCTTCTTCTTCTTCTTCTTCTTCTTCTTCTTCTTCTTCTTCTTCTTCTTCTTCTTCTTCTTCTTCTTCTTCTTTTTTTAAAAAAAGACAAGCATCTTCCAAATTCTGCCTAGAACTCCCAAGGTTCTCCAAGGAAATAAGGCATTTGGGAAAAAAGCTATTCCTGTGTGACGATCAGTTGATACTGTCCCCAAAAGTGCTTTTTTCAAAAGGCAGCTGGATTTTCTTAGTTTGTTTCCTTGAAGACCTTTCGCTTCTCATCCCAGAAGCTTCTTCAGTTGAAGAAGCAGCTTCCTGGAACTGAAGAAGCTTCTGTTGTGGTCCGCCAGCGGAGTCGGACAGTGAGGAGGCTGGGGAGGAATATGGGCCAGTCCTGGAGTCTGGGGAAGGCTCAGATGAGGGCTCTGCTTCAGAGGCAGAGATGGGGCCAGCGCCATCTGGGAGTTATACACGGACTCAGGAGCCTCCAGAGTCGGACATCAGAGAGGCAGAGGAACAGGAGGAGCCTGTTCCTAGTGCACGCATGCGCAGAGCTGCCAAAAGGCAAGAACAGTTAAAACAAAAGGGAAAACTCAGGAGTAAAGCCTGGAGATGATTGTCCCCTCCCATAAGGCTTAAAAGAGGAGCAAAAGCACGTGGGCTCTTTGCAGGGAAGCAATGTTGTTAATTCTGTTCCCAGTCGGCATCTGTTTGATTCTGGACTCTGTGTGGCTTTGCCAAGTAGGTCTTTGGCAGCGTGTCAAGGGAGATAAAGGTGGGTGATTATCCCGAAGGACTTTTTGCAGCTAATTGGGACTCAGCTGTGAATGAACGTAATTCACAGCTGTTGCAATAAAAGAGGTTTTTGGGACTACTCGTGTGTTTTAATGACTCAGGAAGCCTAGATCACAACAGCTTCTTGGATAAAAAGCAAAAGGTCTTCACAAGGGGGGAAAAAAATTAAGGAAGTTCAGTTGTCTTTTGAAAAACACCTTTGAGACAACCATGACCTGGATGGTTGAGAATCTCCACGGACCATCAGTCAATACTGTTCTTACGAGCACTTTCCCATGGATCTGTATTCTCATAAATCTCCACCATTGTCCTCCTGGCTTCCTTGGCTATCCGCTGGAATCTGCAAATGTAGAAGACCACCAGAAACAACAAGATGGCCTGCACCAGGATGAAGACAAAGAGGCAGATCTGGGCCACCAGAGCCACACCGCAATACCAGGACTGGCAGGTAGAGACGATCTCATCTTCAGACAGGTAAGTGATAATCCGACCTTGAAGATGGGCAGGAGTGGAACACACCACATCACGATACAGAGTCCGGTTCTCTTGCCATTGTAGCCAGGAGCGGAGGTAGAGGATGTTGCAGGTACATTCCCAAGGATTGCCCCGCAGGTAAACAGCCTGGAGGTTGTGCAGGTTGTCGAAGAGACCTTTGGGGATGAAGGTCAAATAGTTGTTGTTGAGATAAAGCTTGTTCGTCGAGGATGAGAAGGAGACCGGGATCATGTCGTCCGTGAGATCGGTTGACATGCAGTCGACGATGTTGGCGGCACAACGGCAAGGGCGGGGACAGTCTGGGGTGACAAGAGGGAGCAAGGCGAAGATGAAGAAGAAGCCGACGAGACTCATCTTCGATTCTGAAAGGCACAGAAATCAATTCAATTCAATGTAGTTTCAATTCAATTTCAATTAGTTTCAATTCGGAAATCATTAACTAGAGATAAACATAGTTTTAAAAAAACTCCAGAACTATAAACTTTCTCCCATCTTCTGCATTCTAGAACAGGTGTAAAAAAAAAATGTTAGATAGAACATCAAAAGATTGTCCATCCTTGGGGCGCCTACAATGGCTTGCCTTCAGAAGTTGTGGATGCTCCATCACTGGAGGCCACTGCAGACAATGGATCTTAATTAAATCGAGACTTAATAATACTATTACTTCTCCAATAATAATACAATTCTTGTAAGGTATAAAATTGAAGTTTGAACGAAACGCTCTTCCTCAAGATAATTTGAGTTGAGTTAGATGAGACAATTGGTTTAGGTTAGAGTTGCTAGATCATAGTCTAACAATGTCTAACAAACACAATCCAACAAAGAGAAGGTCTAGGGGTGACATGAGAGCAGGCTTCCAATATTTGAGGGGCTGCCACAGGGAAGAGGGAGGTCAAGCTATTCTCCAAAGCACTTGAAAGGCAGGACAAGAAGCAACGGATGGAAACTAACCAAGGAGAGAAGAAACCTAAAAATAAGGAGGAATTTCCTGACAGTGAGAACAATTAACCAGGGGACTGAGTTCCCTCCATAAGTTGTTAGATGTTCCAACACTGGAGATTTGCAAGAAGAAATTGGACAACCATTTGTCTGAAATGTATGATCAGGGGGTTGGACTAGAAGACCTCCAAAGTCCCTTCCAACTCTGTTATTCTGTTAATTAATTAGTGGAACGACTTGCCGCTAGAAATTGTGGGTTCTCAATCACTGGAGGTCTTTCAAAAGAGACTCAACAGCCTTGTCTGAAGTGGTATATAGGGTCTCCTGCTCAAGTTGGACTAGAAGACCTCCAAGGTCCAACTCTGTTATTCTATGTTCTATATGAGCAATGTACATTAATGGCTTGATCAAAGCCTACCACGGAAAGATGCAACGTCCAAGTACTGGGCATCTCTTAAATGAAAGACACACAGAGTCGGAAAAATACTTGTCTATCTAACAGGCTGAAGATCTCCAGATGATCTCCTCAAATGGTCAAGGTAGACCACTCATTTGACCCGGTGGCCAAAATTGCTGTATAAGTGAAAGAAAACCACTTATAAGGACTTATAAATTGAGGACTTACCTCTCTGTACGTCGCGGCCCTCTGGAATGAGACGTGAA
This sequence comes from Pantherophis guttatus, assembly GCF_059756535.1. Classification (NCBI taxonomy): domain Eukaryota; kingdom Metazoa; phylum Chordata; class Lepidosauria; order Squamata; family Colubridae; genus Pantherophis; species Pantherophis guttatus. The sequence continues at coordinate 8,754,766 of NC_142079.1, read as the reverse complement.
GGACAACTGGCTGGTAGAGCAAACAGCAGCAGAAGTTGAGTTGATAAACCTCCATGCGTGTTCCAGAAAGATAAGGGGAACGCTTGTTTTCCTTAGTCATTCTCTGGAAATCCCTGGAGGTTTACCCTCTGACGGGGCCTTTTTTTTTTTTTTCTTTTCAAGCTGACATCTCTTGAACATCCCGTTTCAAAAAGTTTTGAATGCAAGCCAAGTTGGAGTTGTAACAAAGCCTATGGAGGGGAGTCCAGGAATTGTGTTAACTTCCCGGTTAGTCACTTCATGATTGAATCAATTGGACGCGGTGGCTCAGTGGCTAAGATGCTGAGCTTGTCGATCGAAAGGTCGGCAGTTCGGCGGTTCGAATCCCTGGTGCCGCCTAACGGGGTGAGCTCCCGTGACTTGTCCCAGCTTCTGCCAACCTAGCAGTTCGAAAGCACGTAAAAAATGCAAGTAGAAATATAGGGACCACCTTTGGTGGGAAGGGAACAGCATTCCATGCGCCTTTGGCGTTGAGTCATGCCGGCCACATGACCACGGAGACGTCTTCGGACAGCGCTGGCTCTTCGGCTTTGAAATGGAGATGAGCACTGCCCCCTAGAGTCAGGAACGACTAGCACATATGTGCGAGGGGAACCTTTACCTTTACCTACCTAAGTGTGTGCAGGACATTGACCCATAGAGCAACCCGATGAGTTGCATAGGATGAGGCATCCCCAAAAGGTGCTAACTGGATTCAAACTAACCAGGTTTAATGGGTTATTATGGTTAGGAAAATGTGGTTATAGCTCATTCTCATGAGCTTACTAATGCCAATTCTGCAAATATTGTATCTCAGGTGGAAATTTAAGAATCCTAGGGTTTAATCTTGTGTCCATGAACCCCTAGGATTCTCACAACATAGATGTCTTTGCTCGCAGACTATCTCCAACATGGCTTATTAAGCCATCACGCCCATCTATACCCAGCTATTGTAGCTTGCAAACCATGTTTACGGTGTGTGATTCCAGTCCAGTTTGGTGATTGGCCCAACCATCTTTAAATTGCGGTTTAGTACAATGGGCAAACCCTAGTAACAAATCCAGGAAGCTCAAAAGGTCAGTCTAAAATGATACTTCATAGGGTAACCAGAGGTTCATCATTTTATCTTGCAGATAACCAAAAGACTCAAAGATGGATGGGGTAGAAAGTACCAGAGCAATAGGTACCTAGATTGGGCAGAAGGCAAGAGTGAAAAATTCAAAATCTGATTTTGAGCAATCATTAATAAACCTAATAGAGTGTTTGGGTTAGTAATTGTTTCAATAGGAGTTACATAAAAACAGGCAGTGTGGTTTAGTGGTGAAAGTATTGGATGAAGAGTAAGGTTCAAGTCCGTCATTAGATCCAAAGGTTGGTTCCCTCCGATGCTTTGAGCCAGTCCCTCTGTCTCAGCCCCAAAGAAAGGCTGAAGATTCTGGACTAGGAAGGGGGAGACGCAAAGTTCTGGACCAGGGGTGGACTGCTGGGAGTTCGCAGGGGTTCGGGAGAACCTCTAGCTAAGATTCTGTGCAGTTCGGAAAATCCCCAAATCCCACTCCTGGCTGGCCCCGCCCCCTCCCCCACCCCGCCCCTCCCAGGAGTCCCCACGCGGCCCATTTTGGATGCAGGAATGTGCAGGGCGCATGTGGAGGCTCGGGGAGGGCGAAAAATGGGCCTACTGGAAGTTTGGGAAGGGGCCTCTGGAGCCTGGGGAGGCCGTTTTCACCCTTCCGGAGGCTCGAGAAAAGCCTCCAGAGCCCGGGGAGGGCAAAAAGCCCTCCCCCCACCCTGGTGCAGGAGGCTGTCTAGGCCACACCCACCATGGCCATGCCCACCCAGCAACCAGGCAGAGAAGCCCTTGCTAAAAATTTTTGAAGCCCACCCAATGTCAGCACTTCAAGCTGCATTTCCTCTAATGCTGACATAAGAAGGAGAGGCGGAGGCGTCTGGAAAGGGACGTTTTGACTTTTCACCTACTTATTTTCCCTGGAGATAATATCCCCTAGGAGATGGGATGGGAGGGGGGAAATTCCTTTGAGCTGGAGCAGTAGATTAGGGGTAGAGTGACTTGGAAGATGGCCAATGAGTGCAGGGGAGTGGGGAACGGAAAGGGAGGGTTTTGGGTCTGGAAGTCAGTGTTGGCTGTGATGGAGTCGGAGTTAGAATGTCGTGCTTAATAAATAGGAGTTTTTCTTCAAAGACTTTGTTTGAAATGCAATTTATTTGAGACGACCTCGAAACCTGACACCCATGTCCCGTACCCTCCCTTGACTTTAAAGCAGAGGTCAGCCCACTATCAGACCGTGGCCTATTCGGAATTTGGTCACGTGAGTGGCTGGGCATAGAGTGTGCCTACGTTAACGCAGCTCAACTTGCACGAGCGGCAGACATTTGCCAGTCATGCAAGAGCTACATGTGCATGCGTGCGCTAGCCTGTGGCTCGCACAGCTCCGTTTCCCCTCTCCCCACCCTCCTAGCCTGGAGTGGGGTGGGAATGGAGATTTTACAGTGTCCTTCCCCTGGATTGGGGTGGGAATGGAGATTTTACAGTGTCCTTCCCCTGGATTGGGGTGGGAATGGAGATTTTACAGTGTCCTTCACCTGGATTGGGGAGGGAATGGAGATTTTACAGTATCCTTCCCCTGGATTGGGGAGGGAATGGAGATTTTACAGTGTCCTTCCCCTGGATTGGGGAGGGAATGGAGATTTTACAGTATCCTTCCCCTGGATTGGGGAGGGAATGGAGATTTTACAGTGTCCTTCCCCTGGATTGGGGTGGGAATGGAGATTTTACAGTGTCCTTCCCCTGGATTGGGGAGGGAATGGAGATTTTACAGTATCCTTCCCCTGGATTGGGGAGGGAATGGAGATTTTACAGTATCCTTCCCCTGGAGTGGGATGGGAATGGAGATTTTACAGTATCTTTCCCCTGCCACGCCCACCAAGCCATGCCACGCCCATCAAGCCACGCCCACAGAACCTGTAGTAAAAAAAATTGAAACCCACCACTGCCCCACTTCCACTTCCCTCCTCATCGGGTGGAAAAAAATAGGAGGAGGAAACCCCCTTGAGCTCCTGAAATACAGGATGGGTGGAAACCAACTATTAACCCAACGAATAAATAAAGAGAAATTTCCGGACAGTGAGAACAATTAATCAGTAGAATAGAAGTTGCCTCCAGACGTTGTTGGGGGCTCCATCACTGGAGGTCTTCCAAGAAAAAGTTGGGACAACCATTTGTTGGGAATGGTACAGGATGCTTGAGCAGGGGGTTGGACTAGAAGACCTCCGAGGTCCCTTCCAATTTTTCTGTTATTCTCTCCTGTTAAATGAATTGTAGAGGCACCCCCAGCCCTTGTGAAAATGTGTTGACCAACCTCAAGCCAAGAAAAAGGACAACTTCACAATGTGTTGCCATCAGATGGGGGAAATGTTCTGGCCACAACGCTTCCTCCGTTAGCCACCCCAGGAGCCGACAGACCCAGATTAGAATCTGCCCCGGAGGAAGAGCAAAAAATAAAACATGCCACGAAAACAATCCACTGGCAACTGTACGAGTTGCGGTGGCGCAGTGGCTAGAATTCAGTACTGCAGACTAACGCACCTGCTCACTCCAGGAGTTCGATTCTCACCATCGGCTCAAGGTTGACTCAGTCTTCCATCCTTCCGAGGTCGGTAATATAAAGACCCAGATGTTGGGGGGGGGGCAAGATGCTGACTCTGTAAACTGCTTAGAGAGGGCTGGAAAGCGCTGCGAAGCGGTGTATAAGTCTTAAGTGCTATTGTCCTTCCCTCCCTCCCTCCTTCCTTCCCTCCCTCCCTCCCTTCTTTCTCCCTCCAGCCCTCTTGCTTCTTCTCCTTTCTCTCTTTTCCTTCCTTGCTTCCTTCCTTCCTTCCCTCCCTCCCTTCTTTCTCCCTCCAGCCCTCTTGCTTCTTCTCCTTTCTCTCTTTTCCTTCCTTGCTTCCTTCCCTCCCTCCCTCCATGGTGCGCAGTGGTTAGAATGCAGTATTGCAGGCTGACTCTGCCCACTGCCAGGAGTTCGATCCTGACTGGCTCAAGGTTGGCTCAGCCTTCCATCCTTCCGAGGTGGGTAAAATGAGGGCCCAGATTGTTGGGGGCAAGAGGCTGGCTCTGTAAACTGCTTAGGGCTGTAAAAGACTGTGAAGCGGTATACAGAATAGAATAACAGAGTTGGAAGGGACCTTAGAGGTCTTCTAGTCCAACCCCCTGCTTAGGCAGGAAACCCTACACCATATATATAAGTCTAAGTGCTATTTCCATTGTTATTGCCCTTCCTTCCTTCCTTCCTTCCTTCCTTCCTTCCTTCCTTCCTTCCTCCCTCCCTCCCTCCCTCCCTCCCTCCCTCCCTCCCTCCCTCCCTCTATGGTGCACAGTGGTTAGAATGCAGTATTGCAGGCTAACTCTGCCCCACAGCCAGGAGTTCAATCCTGACCGGCTCAAAGTTGACTCAGCCTTCCATCCTTCCGAGGTGGGTAAAATGAGGACCCAGATTGTTGGGGGCAAGAGGCTGGTTCTGTAAACCGCTTAGAGAGGGCTGTAAAAGCACTGTAAAGCGGTATGTAAGTCTAAGGGCTATTGCTAGTGCTATTGGTGGGATCTGACAGTCTCAGAACCAAATGCAACATAGGTGGTCCTCAGGTTACGACCCTAATGGAGCCTGCCTGTCGCATAAGTCAACTTTACAACCTTTTTTTCAAGTGGTCATTAAGCAAACGTAATGGTCGTAAAGTGAATGCGTTAAGCAAAACCGAGGCTCCAATATGGGTGCAGAAAGCCAGAAGTAAAGGAAAAACTGTTGTAAATTGTGGTCATGTGACCGCGGGGGTGGGGGTGGGGTGGGAGCAACTGTCAGAATTTCAAATCCAGGTTGTAAGTCCCCCCCCCCATCAGAAGTTTGAATGGTCGCTAAGCAACCGGTCGTAAGTCAGGGGCTGCCTGTAAACCCCAAGCTCCTCATCCTGAAAGTTTTTAAATGAATGACAGTTCTATTCCCTAAAAGGATGGGGCACCAACAGGAATAGACCATGATTCCCCACCACTCTTTTCTCCTTCCGCTTTGCTGGTTTTTTTTCTCACAACTGTATTTTGACTTTTGTTGGTTTTTTTTTAATGGCCCTAACCTACAAGAAATCCTCAAAAACCATTTCTAAAATGAGTTCTCCCCTAAAAGGATGGGGCACCAACAGGAATAGACCATGATCTATTCCATGACAGAAGAAACGGTTGGAACAAGAAGAATAAAATGAACTGAAGAATTCCAACACCGAGATGTCGCAGGGGAGGGCTGATTGATGTTTTAAATGTTCGTTTGTTTTTTAAAAAATAATAAAAAACTTTATATATATATATATAAAAAAAAGGAATAGACCATGATCCCCACTCTTCTTTTCTCCTTCCGCTTTGCTGGCTTTTTTTCTCACAACTGCATTTCAAAAGCAACATTTTTTTTTAAAAAAAAACATTTCTCTGAATGCGATGAACGATAAGAGAGACGTGGCTCGTTTTCGGGTTTTTTTTGTTTTTTTGTTTTTCCTTTACTTCTTTTTGATCAGTTCAGGTAGTAGCAAACATTATATTAATATTCCATCATCATCCTCTTCTTTTTTTTTTTTTTTTTAATAAAACGGATATATTTCAAAGGTCTCGCACCACCACGACGAAATATCCCACCGAATATTTACAAAGATCGGAACGATGCACCGAGGAAAGCCGAACGCCAGAGCGACAGAAGGCAGAATCGGAATTTGGAACCGAAGGGGGGGAAGGCGGGCGGGGGAGTCCCACGCGGGTGAGGGATGCTGGAGGAGCAGCCCGGGAGGAAAAAAAAACAACAATCCACGCCACGAAAAATATTCCCCACAAAGATCACTTGCTTTCTAGGAAAATCAATAAATAAAGGCATGCGAAGTGGGGACGGGAAAACCAGCAGGGATGTTGGACCACGGAGGGTTTATGACGGATCCTGGGTGCAAGTCAGCACATAAGCACAAAGTTGGGTTTCATACACTCTCCTTGAAGGTGCAACGTACCTAGGGACTCACATACACACACAGAGAGAGAGAGAAAGTCTCTCTCTCTCTCACACACACACACATAGAGACCAGAGGTGAGTTTCAGCAGGTTCTGACCAGTTCTGGCGAACCGGTAGCGGAAATTTTGAGTCGTTCGGAGAACCGGTAGTAAAAATTCTGACTGGCCCCGCCCCCGTCTATTCTCTGCCTCCCAAGTCCCAGCTGATCGGGAGGAAATGGGGATTTTGCAGTAACCTTCCCCTGGAGTGGGGTGGGAATGGAGATTTTACAGTATCCTTCCCCTGCCACGCCCACCAAGCCATGCCACGCCCACCAAGACACACCCACAGAACCAGTAGTAAAAAAAATTTTGAAACCCACCGCTGACACAGACACACGAATGCCGTTTTTGTACAATTTGGGTTTCAACCAGTGTTCCTTTAACTTTTGCAGCTTGGAGAAGAAAAGGTAGACTTCAGCTCCAAAGAATTCCCCCAGCTTAGCCTTCTAACCAAATTCTAAACCGAACGACAAGAAAATGTCTCTGGTTGAATTTGCAACCGAGCCGGTTTTAAAACCAAGATTACAGCTGCCAACTGGAACCATGGCTTGCTTTCATGCCAAAGGAAAAAAAAAATGTGAATTTTGGAAGCAGCTCAGAAACCTCGCCCAAAGGAAAAAAAAAAAAGATTGCAAATTTTTCATTTCAAAAGCAGTGATGGAATGCACGTGCCAGAACCCCCAAAATGCAATGTGAGCGCCCCCAACCCCACCCGTGCATGCGCCCCCACCTCCCTGTACCTGTTTTGGTTTCCAAGTTGGTGCAGGAGGCTTTCCAGGCCCAAAACAGGGTACGGGGAGAGCCCCCACCAGGGGTGAAATCCAGCAGGTTCTAACAGGTTCTGGAGAACCGGTAGCGGAAATTTTGAGTAGTTCGGAGAACCGGCAAATACCACCTCTGGCTGGCCTCAGAGTGGGGTGGGAATGGGGATTTTGCAGTATCCTTCCCCTGGAGTGGGGTGGGAATGGAGATTTTGCAATATCCTTCCCCCAGGAGTGGGGAGGGAATGGAGATTTTGCAATATCCTTCCCCCAGGAGTGGAGTGGGAATGGAGATTTTGCAATATCCTTCCCCCAGGAGTGGGGAGGGAATGGAGATTTTGCAATATCCTTCCCCCAGGAGTGGGGTGGGAATGGAGATTTTGCAATATCCTTCCCCCAGGAGTGGAGTGGGAATGGAGATTTTGCAATATCCTTCCCCCAGGAGTGGGGTGGGAATGGAGATTTTGCAATATCCTTCCCTCAGGAGTGGGGAGGGAATGGAGATTTTGCAATATCCTTCCCCCAGGAGTGGAGTGGGAATGGAGATTTTGCAATATCCTTCCCCCAGGAGTGGGGAGGGAATGGAGATTTTGCAATATCCTTCCCCCAGGAGTGAGGAGGGAATGGAGATTTTGCAATATCCTTCCCCTGGAGTGGGGTGGGAATGGAGATTTTGCAATATCCTTCCCCCAGGAGTGTGGTGGGAATGGAGATTTTGCAGTATCCTTCCCCTGGAGTGTGGTGGGAATGGAGGTTTTGCAATATCCTTCCCCTGCCACGCCCACCAAGCCACGCCCACAATAACAAAAGGAAAAATTTTGGATGTCATCCCTGGGCCCACACCCCATTTTGGGCCTGGAAAGCATCCTGCACCAACCTGCACTCCCCCGCGCATGCGCCCCACCCCACCATGCATGCACACGGCCATCCCCCACATGCGCCCCGCCTCCCACACATGCGTGACAGAGACACGAAGACCAGCTGGCTGGCGGGAGGCACGCTCACATGCGTGTCGGAGCTGGGCTGGGGAGACGGCTCTGCGTACTACCTGTTCTAAAGGGACAGGAGAAGAAAACGATGAATGGGGAAGTCATGTTATTAAAGGCATTTCGGGTGGACCGACAAGGGAATCAAATTATATTTGGGTTATGGTTCCCCACCGCCCCCCCGCCAATTTTGGGGCTGTTCGGTCTCCAAATAACATCCTCCGCTTGGAGGAATTGTGAAATGCTGAGTGGAACACAGTTTGGTGAAGACGACGCGGGAGTGAGCGTGTCTTACTTTCTTATTTTAGAGTAGTTTGTTAGTGGGAGAAAAATAAGTTTATCTTTTGTCAACAGGGCAAAAACAAAAATACTATTTTAAAAGAAGCACGGCGCTGGTTCTATGCATTGCTGGGTGTCGGGAGGGGATCCTTATCTCACTTCAACAGGCCAAAGTGTTATCATTTCCTTTTGCTTTTTTTTAAAAAAAAACCACACACACACACACGCACACACACACACACAACAGAGAAACACAAAAAAACCAAGAAAAGTCTTTGCAGCACCAGGTTAGCAAGGAAAAAAAAAAAAACCAACAAGGGGAAAATAGGATAAAGGGGGGAAAGTTCCTAGCATTTCGGATATGAAGCAAAATGGGACATCCAGGGATGGAGGGGCTTTCTGATATATATATATATATATATATATATATATATATATATATATATATATATATTGCTGACAAGGAATATCTGACTTATGGATTTTGTTCTGGAGGAGGGTTGCAGTGGTGAAATCCTGCCGGTTCTGTCCAGCTCGCGCGAACTGGTAGCGCCGGCAGCATCTGGCTCGGCGAATTGGTAGCGCCGGCAACATGTGGTTCGGCAAACTGGTAGTGCCGGCAGCATGTGGTTCAGCGAACTGGTAGTGCTGGTAGCATGTGGTTCGGCGAACTGGTAGTGCCGGCAGCATGTGGTTCAGTGAACTGGTAGCGCCGGCAGCACGAGACTCCGCCCACCCACCCGGACGTTGTTACTTCCTGGTTTTAACCAGGAAGTAACCCGTTTCTGACCCTCTACGCGTGCGCAGAAGGCTTTGCGCATGCACAGAGAGTTTAAAAAAATCTGATAATGGCGTGAATGCAATCGGAACGAGCAAGCGTGTGCCCGCGCCCTTCCGAACCAGTAGGGAATGTAAGTAGATTTCACCCCTGCGGGGTTGTCCCTTAGAGATAAACTATGGAGAGAGGGAGATTAGGTTCTATTTAGAGAGGCTGAGGAGCTGTGCATTAATTGTTTTAATTCATTAAATTAATTAATTGAGGGTGATGGGCCAGTTATTCTTAATCTGTTTTTCTTTTCTTTCCCCCCCCCCTTTCTTTTCCGCACTGCGTTTCTTTCTTTTTTATTTCTTAAGAGATGAATTTAAGGGGGTGGAGGAAGAGGCCAGCTTTTATTCGAGATGCTGACAAGCTATGCATTAATTTAAACTTTCTACCTGCTGGAGTGATGGGGAAGTTACTCTTTCTATTTTCCCCCCTTTCTTTTCCTTTCTTTGGCGCACTGGGTTTCTTTTCGTGTTTTTTCTCTTTGTATCCCTCATCCCCAAACAGCCAACTTTCTGCTCCTTATTATCTCAAAACAGGCAGGGGAAAGAATCAAAAAGTCTGTCCCAAGCCAAATCAAATCTGCCCAGGAAGCCCCACCAACGTTTTGCTCAGATATATGTAAGAATGTCATTGCCCACCCCCCACAAAAAAAAGGCAGGTGTTAAGAAAGGGGGTGGGATGAAAGGAGAGAAGGCGAGGAAGAGGAAGAGGAGGAGGAGGAGGAGGAAAAATCACAGCACCGTGGTTAGTCGTAAACATTTAACGTGGACGTTCATAGAGTCCTCACACTTCAGACGCCCCCCACCCCACCCCCTCCCCACCCCCAGAAATTTTCATTTAAATACTAGGATACTCTCGGAGAAACGAGGGGTGGGGGGACCTCTTCCCGTCTTGCAAGACGGTTCATCAGCTTTGGAAGGAGAAGGTGAGTTGGTGGTGCCTCTCACTCGCAAGTCTCTTTTTGCTCGTATGGATCGTAGGGAAAAAAAAAAGTTTCCTGAAGCTGTTTCGCCAGCAGGATGGAGCCCAGGTTGCTTTCTCTCTCTCACACACACAGAGACACCCCTCCGTCGCTCTCTTCGTCCTGGTTCCTTCTCACTGCTCTTGAATTTGCTGTTGCATTTTCTGTAGCATCTCCTGCATTCTTCTCAGCTGCGGAGAGATAAGGGAGGGGAGGGGAAGGGAAGGGAGGAGAGGGGGGTGTCACCGTTTTGTTTAAAAATAAAATAAATAAAGGAAGACCACATTTTTGAGGATTTAGCCGGAGGACAAGTCCTTCCAATCATCTCCAGGTCTGTTGCTCTCCTTAAAGGTAAAGGTAAAGGTTCCCCTCGCCCATATGTGCTAGTCGTTCCCCACTCTAGGGGGCGGTGCTCATCTCCGTTTCAAAGCCGAAGAGCCAGCGCTGTCCGAAGACGTCTCCGTGGTCATGTGGCCGGCATGACTCAATGCCAAAGGCGCACGGAACGCTGTTCTCTTCCCACCAAACGTGGTCCCTATTTTTCTACTTGCATTTTTTTTACGTGCTTTCAAACTGCTAGGTTGGCAGAAGCTGGTACAAGTCACGGGAGCTCACCCCGTTACGCGGCACTCGGGATTCGAACCGCTGAACTGCCGACCTTTCGGTCGACAAGCTCACAGTCTTAGCCACTGAGCCATGCGTCCCCTTAAGTTGCTCTCCTTAAGGCAGTGCAAAAATAATAATAATAATAATTCATTCGGGGAATTTGATTCACAAACAGTTGGGATCAATGCAGAGTTTTCAGAACCGGATCAAAAAAATGGAATCCTCCAATCAGATCCTTTTAAGATCCGCTTAGTCGATTCCATTCAGATGGAAGAACAGCTTTTTTTCCCGAATCAATTGTAAATCCAAATCAAACAAGGGCAAATCGGTTACAGGTGTTCTCGAAGCATTTGCTTGCAGATGTTTCGTCACCTGATTAGGTAACATTATCAGTGCTAGGGAGTGTGGGGTTTGCTCCCTGTTTATATACAGTCACAGACGGGGGCTTGCCACGGCGTTGTTGGTAGGGCTGTTGTGTTCTCCTTGGTCATTCCTTGATTAGGGTATGATTTTCTGCAGGATTGTTTGTCTGGTGTTAATCCCTGCTTATCTGGATGTTGGGTTGCTGGAAGAAGAAGTGTTCTGGTCTTTGGATTTTCTTCTTAGCGTTTAATTAATTAATGAAAGTTAATCCCTGCGCGCCCCCCTCCCCCATGCCCATCTTTTTTCTTTACTTTTAAAAGCTTTTTTTCTACAACCTCTTTGGCCGAAAAAGTGCTTTTAAAAGTAAAAAAAAAAAAGCCTCTGATGATCGCGCAGCTCAGCTGGGATCGTCAGAGGCTTTTAAAAGCAATTTTTTTTCCTGCAACCTCTTAAGGTTGTAGAAAAAATGCTTTTAAAAGTAAAAAAAAAAAAAAAAAGTTGACCACGCCCACCGTCACATTAGCCCCCCTCCCAAGCCACGCCCACAGAACTGGTAGTAACAAATTTTACATTTCACCACTGCCCTGTCTTATATTGTTTTGAACCCCGAAATAAGCGCTTGGCCTTATTTTTGGGGAGGTCTTATTATTTTGGGCGCTTAAATATTTTCAGGGAGGGCTTATTTTAGGGGGGGGCTTATTTTCGCGCATGCGTTCAAAAGCCCGATTGGGCTTGTTATCAGGGGCGGTGTTATTTTCGGGGAAACAGGGTATGTCTCTGTCGATGCTAGTCACTATTGTTGATGGCTGACAGTTACTTAGTTGGGAAACATCTGCAAGCAGAGATGTTTGCATCAAGGACTCTACAGTTCAACCCTGAGCTATAGATCTTCCCTTTTATTTGAGGCAAGAGTCACGATTTATGACCATCATGGGCAGGGCTCCATGATGGTCGCAACTCAAGAACTAGCCGTATTTAAAACTTCAACAGCATCTTCAGCAGCTTACCTCTTCGTCCTTCATCTTGATGAGCTTCTCCGTTTCGGCATCCGGGGTTGGAAGCGGCAAGATGGGAATTGGGCTTTCGATTCGGTTGTCCTGAGTCAGTTTGCTGAAAAGGAGGATTAAAAATTAACTTCTGTAAATCAGCCTCACTTCTTCTCGGAGGAGGAGGAGGAAAGGAGGAGGAGGAAAGGAGGCGGAGGATGAAAGGAGGAGGAGGAAAGGAGGAGGAGGAGGAAAGGAGGAGGAGGTGGAAGAAAGGAGGAGGAGGAAAGGAGGAGGAGGAAAGGAGGAAAGGTGGAGGAGGAGGAAAGGAGGAGGAGGAAAGGAGGAGGAGGAGGAAAGGTGGAGGAGGAGGAAAGGAGGAAGAGGAGGAAGAAAGGAGGAGGAGGAAAGGAGGAGGAGGAGAAGAGGAATAGGAAGAAGTGGAGGAGGAGGAGGAGAAGGAGGAGGAGGAAAGGAGAAGAAGGAGAAGGAGAAAGAAAAGGAGAAGGAGGAGGAGGAGGAGGAGGAGGAGGCGAGGAGGAGGAGGAGGAAAGGAGAAGAAGGAGAAGGAGAAGGAGGAGGAGGAGGGAGAGGGAGAGGAGAAAGAGAAGGAGAAGGACTGTGGGGTCCTTGGTGCTCTCTGAACTTAGTTGTTTTCTTGCAGTCATTTCATGACCCAAACAATACCTAGCACTGATGACGTTACCTAGTTGGGTCATGAAACATCTCCAAGAAAACAGCCAAGCTCACAGAGTACCAAGGACCCCACTGTCCTCCTTCTCCTTCCCCTCCTCCTTTCTTCCTGATCTGATGGGTCAGGGAACTCACCTGGTCATCTGTTGGATGCACTGTGCCCGATAGTTCTCATAATGAACGTCACACGTCACGTCTTTCAGGTCATGCATGTGGGTTCGGATCAGCATGTTTCGTAGCTTCACGAAGTCACAGTGTGCCTGGTTCTCCACTAGGGAAGCCAGAAAGACAATCCTTTTGGAGCTGGGTGGCATGAACCACTCAACCCATCAAGGAATTAAAAAGAGCCCACTCATCATTCTGTAGCGGAAAGACACAGAGGTCAATGAAGAAAGAGATCTTCTCATATAGTGCTCCACGTTATATCTATGATAGATCATCCATCCATCCACTCATCATTATGACACACTCTGGGAGGACGGGGGAGAAACAGGGTCATAATTGGGCCGTAAATTACTTAGGGTCAGAGCTGGCTTCACTGGGGTACATGCCGACATGTTGCTCCTAATAAATAACTGGATTTCTTTTGAAGCTTGGCTCGAGACTCATGGTTTAATTAGAGCATCCGTCGGAACCCTGATAAAATCCACATCTCTGAAAGGACAACTGGGAACATCTTCTAATCTGAGTGGAATATGCCGAGATCAAACCAGGATTGGTTCTGACCCTAAACTGACCACCACAGAAGCTCATAACTCAAACTTCCACACTGTTTTGGCCTTCAGAGCTTCACTGCTTCCAAATCCGAAAGTTTCGCTTAGATTTCAAAGAAAATAGTTCAATAGATCCTGGTGTTCGTCAGATCAACGTTAAAGTCAACAAAGACAGCTTACCTTCCACAATGCCCCAAGGGTAGAGTCTTCCTCGGACTCTCTGCCCCTTGGCTTCCACCACCGTGTTGCTACCAATGACTGCAAAGGGCGCGCTCTCCTGGTGCAAACACAAAATGTTAGGAGAAGTTAGGACGGTGTTGACGAACCTTTTCGGCACCGAGTGCTCAAACGGCTGCACACACACGCGTGCCGGAAATCGGAAGAACAGATGCCCAGTGCATAAATGTGCGCCGGGAAGATGCTCTTCTGATTTCCAGCACGTGCATGTGCACCGGCCACCTGGATTTCCAGTTTCTGGCATGTGGCGCGTTTCTGGCATTCTGGTGCGTGTGAAAACCAGCTGGCCAGTGCGCATGAGCACACAGGAAACCCGAAGATCGTCCTCCCAGCGTGCGCATGAGGACTGGCCACCTGGTCTTCCAGTTTCTGGCATGCATGCACGCGTGAAGACCAGGTAGCCGGTGTGCATGCGTACGCTGGAAACCGGAAAATTGTCTTCCTAGCGTGCGCATGCACACCCGCCACCTGGTCTTCCGGTTTCTGGAATGCATGCGCACGCCAGAAACCGGAAGATCGTCCTCCCATCGTGCGCATGCACACCGGGTGGCTGCTCTTCCGGTTTCCGGCGCTCAGCTGGCTGGGGCGCTGGAATCTGGAAGAGCAACAGACAACAGCTCACGTGCCCAGAGAGATGGCTTTGTGTGCCACTTCCGGCACGCGTGCCATAGGTTCGGACAACCACATAGGTTAGGACAGGGGTCAGCAATCCGCGGCTCTGGAGCCGCATGTGGCTCTTTCATCTCTCTGCTGCGGCTCCCTGTCGCTGGTCAGCGCCACAATTTTGAGAGGAGCTTCCGGGTTGGGGGGTGGGGAAGCATGGCGTGCCAGGAGGAGACTCTATGGCAAGGGACGGGTTTTCCAGTCGGCTCCACAATTGATAGGGCTTTTGGTTAGGACAGGTAGAGGAAAAAGGACACCGCACTAGGAAGAGACTCTATGGTGGGGGAACCGGACTTCCGGTCGGCTCCAGAATTGAACAGGGGGCTTCCGGTTAGGACCTTTGCGGCTCTTTTGAGGGTTTGAGGTTGCCGACCCCTGGATTAAGAGAACCACAACCAAGGTTGCCTTTCCTGGATACCCATCAGAAAAGCAGAGAGGTTTACTAGGAGGACCCGGTTGAAAGTTTAACCAGGTTGACCTCACTTCTGAATAGGCAGCAAAGTGAGCAAAAAGAGCCTGGTGGCGCGGCAGACTAAAGCACTGTTATTAACAGTTATTAACATTCAGCTGCCTGCAATTACTGCAAGTTCGAATCTCACCGGGCTCAAGGTTGACTCAGCCTTCCATCCTTTCTAAGGTAGGTAAAATGAGGAGCCAGATTGTGGGGGCAATAAGCTGACTTTGTATAAATATACAAAAGAATGAAGGCTATTGCTTAACGCATTGTAAGCCGCCCTGAGTCTCCGGAGAAGGGCGGCATATAAATCAAATTAAAAAAAAAAAAAACTCTGGGCACATTCGATGCAACAAACCTCACGTGTTTATTGACATCGGTTAAAATTGGTGTTGACCAAAAGGGAAGCAATCCCATGGAATCCCAAAACTGGTTGAGTAATATAATCTATACTCGAGTCTAAGAATTATGTGGTTTTGGACTCACCTTCAGTTCTCTATCTTGTTGCTTGAAGTCCTCATCTTCATCAGAATCGCATTCGGGAAACTGGTAAACTTTAATTCCAAATTTATCAATCTCTTCCCGGATCTGAGAAAAACACGATCGTTCGAATCAAATATTATACCTGTCATGTATTGCAATGTATTCTTTGCGCAGGGGTTAGAAGGCAGTATTGCAGGTTGACTCTGCCCACTGCCAGCAGTTCGATCCTGACCGGCTTCAGCCTTCCATCCTTCCGAGGTGGGTAAAACGAGGACCCAGATTGTTGGGGGCAAGAGGCTGACTCTGTAAACCGCTTAGAGAGGGCTGGAAAGCATTGCGAAGCGGTATATAAGTCTAAGTACTATTGCTATTGTCCTTCCTTCCTTCCTTCCTTCCTTCCTTCCTTCCTTCCTTCCTTCCTTCCTTCCTTCCTTCCTTCCTTCCTTCCTTCCTCACTCCCTCTCTCCCTTCCTTCAGGTTGACTCAGCCTTCCGTCCTTCCGAGGTGGGTCAAATGAGAACCCAGATTGTTGGGGGGCAAGAGGCTGACTCTGTAAACCGCTTAGAGAGGGCTGGAAAGCACTATGAAGCAGTATATAAGTCTAAGGGCTATTGCTATTGTCCGTCCTTCCTTCCTTCCTTCCTTCCTTCCTTCCTTCCTTCCTTCCTTCCTTCCTTCCTTCCTCACTCCCTCTCTCCCTTCCTTCAGGTTGACTCAGCCTTCTGTCCTTCCGAGGTGGGTAAAACCAGGACCCAGATTGTTGGGGGGCAAGAGGCTGACTCTGTAAACCGCTTAGAGAGGGCTGTAAAAGCACTGTGAAGCGGTATAGAAATCTAAGTGCTATTGCTATTCTGACTAAGGCAAGGAAGCTGGCTGGGTGACTTTGGGTCAATCACCAAGAGACTGGGAGTTCTAGTCTTGACTCAGGTATGAAAGCCAGCTAGGTACAATCACTAGGAGATGGTGAGTTCTAGTCCCACCTTAGCCATAAAATCTGGCTGGGTGACTCTGGGCCAATCACCAGGAGATGGTGAAATCTTGCCGTAGTCATGAAAGCTGACTGGGTGACTTTGGGCCAATCACCAGGAGACACCGAATCCCATCTTAGCCACCAAAGCCAACTGGGTGACTTTCAGCCAATTCCTCTTTTTCAGCCCAGCCCACCTCACGGGGCTGTTGTTGTGGGGAAAATAAGAGGAGGAAGGACTATTAGTAAGTTTGCCACCTTGCATTTTTTTTTATATATACAAATCATAAAAAGGTGGGACATATATAAAAGAAGTAAATAAATTTTAAAAACCCTTTCCTTTAGAAAGAAGGAATTTTCTGCCTACCCGTTCTTTTAGCTTCTTGATCTCGGAGGGAACGAGGCAGTCGGCTTTCGCAATGAGGGGGACAATATTCACTTTTTCATGGAGGGCCTTCATGAATTCCACATCAACCGGCCTTAATCTGCAATGGAAAAGGGGGTAAAAAAGACAAAAATCTCCATCCCCACGTGGTTGGCTTCTCAGAAACAAAACCAGACACATTCCCTCCCAGTTGAATTCCAAAACCAGACGGGGAAAGCAACTTGGGCGTGACAAAGAGAAAGCTCATGTCAGGTTCAAGAAGTCAAGAACCAGGACAGAGTTTAAAATTTTTTTAAAAAGTTTATTTCTTTTTTTTAAAAAAAAAAGTTTTATTGTTTTTTTTTTTTAAAGTTTATTTCATACTACCTAGGAGGGGTCCTCGATGCTCTCCGAACCTGGTTGTTTTCTTGCAGACATTTAATTACCCAACTAGGTCAGGGGTCAGCAACCTGCGGCTCCAGAGCCGCATGCGGCTCTTTGGCCCCTCTGCTGTGGCTCCGTCAGGTGATCCTACCACTGGCTGGCCCCACCCCTCACCCTCCCCTCCCAATCACTCCTCGCCTGGCCTGAGAAGGTAAGGGCAACGACAGGGGATGGAGAAGCGGCCAGGGCAGAGACAAAGAGATACAGAGAGAGGGGGAGAGAGAGAGAGACATAGAGAGATACAGAGAGAGGGGGAGAGAGAGAGACATAGAGAGATACAGAGAGAGGGGGAGAGAGACAGAGAGATACAGAGAGAGGGGGAGAGAGAGAGATACAGAGAGATACAGAGAGAGGGGGAGAGAGAGAGACATAGAGAGATAGAGAGAGGGGGGGAGAGAGAGAGACATAGAGAGCTACAGAGAGAGGGGGAGAGAGAGAGACAGAGAGAGCTACAGAGAGAGGGGGAGAGAGAGAGACATAGAGAGCTACAGAGAGAGGGGGAGAGAGAGAGACAGAGAGAGCTACAGAGAGAGGGGGAGAGAGAGAGACATAGAGAGCTACAGAGAGAGGGGGAGAGAGAGAGACATAGAGAGATACAGAGAGGGGGAGAGAGAGAGACATAGAGAGATACAGAGAGAGGGGGAGAGAGAGAGACATAGAGAGATACAGAGAGAGGGGGAGAGAGAGAGACATAGAGAGCTACAGAGAGAGGGGGAGAGAGAGAGACATAGAGAGATACAGAGAGGGGGAGAGAGAGAGACATAGAGAGATACAGAGAGAGGGGGAGAGAGAGAGACATAGAGAGATACAGAGAGGGGGAGAGAGAGAGACAGAGAGATACAGAGAGAGGGGGAGAGAGAGAGACATAGAGAGATACAGAGAGAGGGGGAGAGAGACAGAGAGATACAGAGAGAGGGGGAGAGAGAGAGAGACATAGAGAGATACAGAGAGAGGGGGAGAGAGAGAGACATAGAGAGATACAGAGAGAGGGGGAGAGAGACAGAGAGATACAGAGAGAGGGGGAGAGAGACAGAGAGAGAGATACAGAGAGAGGGGGAGAGAGAGAGACATAGAGAGCTACAGAGAGAGGGGGAGAGAGAGAGACATAGAGAGCTACAGAGAGAGGGGGAGAGAGAGAGACAGAGAGAGCTACAGAGAGAGGGGGAGAGAGAGAGACATAGAGAGCTACAGAGAGAGGGGGAGAGAGAGAGACATAGAGAGATACAGAGAGGGGGAGAGAGAGAGACATAGAGAGATACAGAGAGAGGGGGAGAGAGAGACATAGAGAGATACAGAGAGATGGGGAGATAGAGAGACAGAGATATACAGAGAGAGGGGGAGAGAAAGAGACATAGAGAGATACAGAGAGAGGGGGAGAGAGAGAGACATAGAGAGATACAGAGAGAGGGGGAGAGAGAGAGACATAGAGAGATACAGAGAGAGAGGGAGAAAGAGAGAGATGTCAAAAGGATTTTGTGGTTTCTAGTGTTTTTAAACAACTGGTTCTCTGCCCTAATGACCGGCTGGGTAGGCGTGGCTAGGGGGGGAGTCATGTGACTGGTGGAAGTGAGTGACATCGAGTTGGCCACGCCCATCCAGGTTCTGTGGCTCCCGGTGTTTTCTTTTCTGTGGGAAACAGGTCCAAATGGCTCTTTGAGTATTTTAAGGTTGCAGACCCCTGAACTAGGTAATATCATCAGTGCTAGAAGGCAGCGGGATTTGTGGCGAGGAGCAAAAAAGGGGAGGAGGAAGAAGAGGAAGAAGATTGTGGGGTCCTTGGTGCTCTCTAAACTTGGTGGTTTTCTTGCAGACGTTTCATGACCCAGCTAGGTAACGTCATCAGGGGTAGAAGGGAGTAGGAGTTGTAGAGAGGAAGAGGAGGAGGAGAAAGACTGTGGGGCCCTACATAATCTCTGAGGTTGCAGACATTTCGTTATCCAAATGAGGTAACATCCACAGTGCTAGAAAGGAATGGGATTTGGGGGGGGGGAGGAGGAAGAGGAGAGGGAGGAGGAGGCCTGTGGGGTCCTTGGTGCTCTCTGTCTTTAGTTGTGTAGGAAGTTAGCACCCACCCCTCTCCTAGAAGAATGAAATATTTTGGGAAATATTAAAAAGGCAGAATATTATGTTTCCCTGGATGAGAAATGGAGAAGCATGTTTTAAAGACGAAGCAGCTCCCATCTTTCGTCCCCCACCCTTTGTCAGTGGGCCAGAGGCAGAAACTCAATCTTTGTCAAAGGATCATCATCTGCAACACAATAGAACCCATCTAGGACAGAAACTCACCACATGGCACCTGGGAAGATTACATCAGCCAGCAAGGCTAGCTAAGACCCCCACCCCCTGCGAGTCTGACAACCAATCAGGATACTCTTTCTGGGACCCAGGAAGTTCAAAGCCAGAGAGGGCATAAAACCCCCGGGGACTCGCTGTATCTCAGCCCCTTTTTCTGTTCAGGAACTCAAACCATGTGATCCTGTCCACCATTAAACCATCTTTCCAGTTACCTAGTTGGGTTATGAAACATCTGAAACACGTCAACAGAGTAATTCTGGGAATTGAAGTCCATAAGTCTTAAAGTTGCCAAGGTTGAAGAACCCTTCGTAACAGCTGTAAAGGCTGCATCAACACTCACTTCCAAGCAAAATGGCCGTGACTGTTGGATCCTGGCCTTACCCAGTGGTGAAATCCAATTTTTTTTACTACCGGTTTTGTGGGTGTGGCTTGGTGGGCTTGGTGGGCATGGCAGGGGAAGGATACTGCAAAATCCCCATTCCCTCCCCACTCCTAGGAAAGGATACTGCAAAATCTCCATTCCCTCCCCACTCCAGGGGAAGGATACTGCAAAATCTCCATTCCCTCCTCTCTCCAGGGGAAGGATACTGCAAAATGCCCATTCCCACCCCACTCTGGGGGCAGCCAGAGGTGGCATTTTCCGGTTCTCCGAACGGCTCAAAATTTCCGCTACCAGTTCTCCAGAACCTGTCAGAACCTGCTGGATTTCACCCCTGGCCTTACCCGTGTCCAAACGGTGAGATAAAATAGAGGCAACAGTGAACCCGATTGTCTTGGATATTCTTCCGGTTGAGGCCACTCTCATCTCGGAAGTATTGTTCAAACTGCTGATCGATGTAGTCGGTGATCGGCTTCCAACTGGACAGTAAGTAACAAACAAGGAAAACGAAAGCAATTATAATTTCCACCATCCGTGGCCAAGAAAGAAAGAAAGAAAGAAAGAAAGAAAGAAAGAAAGAAAGAAAGAAAGAAAGAAAGAAAGAAAGAAAGAGAGAGAGAGAGAGAGAGAGAGAGAGAGAGAGAGATATGGGAAAAGAAAGAAAGAAAGAAAGAAGAAAGAAAGAAAGAAAAAAAGAAAGAGAAAGAAAGAAAGAGAGAGAAAGAAAGAAAGAAAGAAGAAAGAAAGAAGAAAGAAAGAAAAAAGAAAAAGAAAGAAAGAAAGAAAGAAAAAAGAAAGAAAGAGAAAGAAAGAAAGAAAGAAGAAAGAAAAAAGGAGAAAGAAAGAAAGAAAAAAAGAAAGAGAAAGAAAGAAAGAGAGAGAGAGAAAGAAAGAAGAAAGAAAGAAGAAAGAAAAAAAGAAAGAGAAAGAAAGAAAGAAAGAAAGAAAGAAAGAAAGAAAGAAAGAAAGAAAGAAAGAAAGAAAGAATAAATACGGGTAGTCCTTGACTTATGACCACAACCGAGCCTAAAATTTCTGTTGCTGAGCGAGAAAGTTGTTCGGTGAGTTTTGCCCTATTTTACGACCTTTCTTCGCCACCGTGGTTAAGCGAATCACTGCCACGGTTGTTAAGGGAATACGGCTTCCCCATCGACTTTGCTAGTCAGAAGATCACAAAAGGGGGATCGCGTGACACACGGCCACCGCCATAAATATGAGTCAGTGGTCAAGTGTCTGAATTCTGATCACGTGACCTTGGGGGATGCGGCAAGGGTCGTAAGTGTGAAAAACGGTCGTAAGTGACTGTTTTCAGTGCCGTTGCCATTTCGAATGGTCGCTAAATGAACTCCTGTAAGTTCAAGGGGGGGAGGGGGGCTATCTGTTTGACATTTTGACCGGATGGACAGGAGACACTGGACCAATGAAATGGAAGACCTGGTGGTTGCAATTCCCAGAGGATGTTAATTTTGGTTAGTTTTAATCTTGGTTAATGTAAATGCATATGTGTCTTTGCTGGACATGCGGAGAGGAGCTCAGAGAATGCATGAATTGAACTGAGAATAGGATAAAATAGGAATAGGAATAGGAATAGGAATAGGAATAGGAATAGGAATAGGAATAGAATAGAATAGAATAGAATAGAATAGAATAGAATAGAATAGAATAGAATAGAGAGAAGGAGAAGGAGGGAAAGAAGAGGTAGTAGAAGAATGAAAGAAGTAGAAGCAAAAGGAATAGAATAGAATAGAATATTTATTTTTATTTATTTGTTTAAATTTCTATACCGCCCTTCTCCAATATAGGACTCAGGGCGGTGAACAGCCAAAATAAAACAAGACATACATACAAAACATACAAAATCTAAAAACTGATTAAAATAATTAAATCTTTTGGCCGTAATTAAAACAATTCCAATTTAAAATCAGTTTAAAATTTGACTCAAGCCAGCCCAGCTAGTTGAAATAAATGGGTTTTCAGGGAATAGAATAGAATAGAATAGAATAGAATAGAATAGAATAGAATAGAATAGAATAGAATAGAATAGAATAGAATAGAATATTAAGTGTACAATTATGATGATAGAATAAATCTGAAAAGAAATTGAAAGAAAGTATATACTATTAGAATACAGGAGCTGCTTGGATATCAAACAAGGAGAATATTCCATAGCAAAGAAGATAGAAAGGAGAGAGGAGGAGAGGATAGGAAGAGGAAAGGGAGGGTGGGAGACGAAGGGAAGGAAGGGAAAAGGAGAGGAAGAGTAGGGGACAGGAGTAGGAGAGAAGGGGGAAAAGAAGAGAGGAGTGGAGGAAAGGAAAGGGAAGTAGGATGAGGTCGGAGAGGAGGAAGGAGAAAGTAGGACGAGATAGAGGAAAGAAGAGAAGGGGAGGAGAAGTAGAAGGGTTGTTGCGAAATGAGGGAAGAAAGGGTAGAAGAGCAACTCCGAATGTAATTAAAATGCCTTATTTTAATGCTTTCTTTAAGGAAAACATGTATATGTAGGATTAATTGTGTATAAGAAAATATACATTTTATATTATGTGTATAAGAAATAAAAACGAAAAACTTTTCCAAAAAAAAAAAAGGAATAGAATAAGAATAAGAATGAATAGAATAGAATAAGAATGAATAGAATTAGAATTAGAATTAGAATTAGAATTAGAATTAGAATTAGAATAGAATAGAATAGCAATAGCAATAGCAATAGCAATAGCCCTTAGACTTATATACCGCTTTGCAATGCTTTCCAGCCCTCTCTAAGTGGTTTTACAGAGTCAGCCTCTTGCCCCCAACAATCTGGGTCCTCATTTTACCCACCTCGGAAGGACGGAAGGCTGAGCCTGGTGAGATTCGAACTGCCAAATTGCAGGCAGTCAGCAGGCAAGCAGAAGTAACCTGCAGTACTGCACTCTAACCACTGCGCCACCGAGGCTCAGAATGGAAGGGAAGGGAAGGGAAGGGAAGGGAAGGGAAGGGAAGGGAAGGGAAGGGAAGGGAAGGGAAGGGAAGGGAGCTTGGAGGTCTTTTAGTCCAGCCCCCTAATTAAGTGGGTTTTGTACAAATTCAGACAAAAGGACTCACCAATCTGAGTTGTTGACGGCATCTCCAAAGCCTGGCGTGTCAACTATTGTCAGCTTCAGCTTGACTCCTTTCTCTTCGATGTCCACGGTATGCTTCACAATCTCTACCGTCTGATTTATTCTTTCTTAATAGATAAAAGGACCAAGGAAAAACAACAATGGAGGTTGGTTAGCCCCATGGTCTTCTCCAAGTCCCAACTCAGGAGTCAACCCCAGGTTGCATCTGCTCTCCCTTTCCCTCCAAAATAGCCAATGGGCTGGGTGGCCTTGGCAGGCCTACAACAGTTGGCCATGACCATATGGTCATGCCCACCTGTTGTAGCCCACCAGTGGCCAGCGGAGCTGGTAGCAGATTCGGACAGTGATGAGGTTGGGGAGGAACATGGGCCAGTCCTGGAGTCTAGGGAAGGCTCTGATGAGGGCTCTGCGTCAGAGGCAGAGTGGGGGCCAGGACCATCTGACAGTTGTCAGCTGCCTTCGGAGTCGGACATCAGTGGGGCAGAAGAACAGCTGGAGCCTGTTCCCAGTGTGCGCATGCACAGAGTTGCCAGATGAAGGAAACAGCTAAGGAACAAGGGTCGACTCAGGAGTAAAGCGACAGGTGGATGGTGAATGGCCCCTCCCAGAGGGAATAAAAGAGGAGCGAAAGGGGAGTGGAGTTTGCAGGAGACAATCAGTTCGCTTAATTGGTTTGTGACTCTCCAAGACTCCTTGCCAAGTTTTGAAGATATCGGCCTGCCAGCTCTCCAAGCCAGATAAGGTCTGTGAGTATAAATCCATCCTTGAAAGACTTTGCTGGATGTGAATGAGAGGAATTCACAGTAACTTAATAAAAAGGGATAGTTGTCGGGGTAAGGAGTCTGCTTCATGCTCTTGGGGAGCCTAGGTCAGTATACCACTGCACCCCGTGTTGTGGCTCCGTTGCCTGAGCCTGGGCTCAGATGCAGACTCTGCAGACTCTGAGAGTGAGGGAGAGGAGTTAGCAAGGCCTCCCTCTCCAGGACCCTCCTCTCTGGCAATGCCTCCGGAGGACACCGAAGGCCAAACGATAGGCTCAGAGCCAAGCACGTCCCCGCAGCCACAGGTGGACAGCGATGAAGAAGATAAGTGCTGGCTGGACCCATGACAGAGGCGCAAGGAGAAGCGTGCACAGCAGAAGGGAAGGCGTGCCAGAGATTAGCTGAGTCACTGGACCACACCCCACAGGGTATAAATGTGGGTGTGGTGACCGGTTCAGTTTGTGACGAGCAAAAACTGGAAATACTCCATGATCTCTGTGTTACTGGACTTTGCCTGCTTTATCGGACTGCATTTGGATTAATCCTTGTATTGTTGACACTCTGCCTGTTTTATTGGAATGCTGGCAGTCTAATCTTTGTTTTGTGTGAGTAAAGTCTGAATTGGCAGCTAGCCACTGGGTTGCTGCCAGCTTTATCTTCAAAGAGTTTTGTCGTGTGGCTTATTAACTCCGGGCCGTCTGTGGGGGTGCATGTGGGGTACGGGGACAAAACACCCCATTCCCCCTGCTCCATCTGAGCCATCGCAGGCGTTCGACTCTGGCTGACCCTCCGTGGACACTTAACTGTGGCTCATCCACCCCAGGCAAGCCACTTCTCCAGGGGTGAAGTTGGCATGGCCCTGTGGGCCCGACCAATTGTCCCATTCTGGATGTTGGTTAAGTCAGTGCCATGACAATGGTAAACCATCTTCTGTACTTTTACCAAGAATGGACAGAACGTTCATGGAGAAAAAAATCTGTGTGATTGATAGCAGTCAACAAGGACTTGATGGCACAGCTCAATCAATCAATCAAAATCAAGGACAATGTAAGTCTGTTCAGTGGTGGGATTCACTGGTTGTAACAACCGGTTTGATTCGCGCACCCTCCGGAGGCCAGAAATGGGCCCGTTTCCGGACTTCAGGTAGGCCCATTTTTTTGCCCTCCCCAGGCTCATAAGTCACTTTTTCCAGTGCTGTTGTAACTTTGAATGGTCACTAAGAGAACGGTTGTAAGTCGAGGACTATCTGTATAAGGGACAAACTCAGGGGTGAAATGTAAAATTTGTTACTACCGGTTCTGTGGGCGTGGCTTGGTGGGTGGGTGGGTAATGGGACTGGGTGGGCGTGGCCAACTTTTTTTTTTTTTTTTAACTTTTCAAAGCATTTTTTCTAACGCTTTGAAAAGCCTCTGCCGATCAGGCAACTCAGCTGGGATCGTCAGAGACTTTTCAAAGCATTTTTTTTACCACCTCTTCGGCCAAGAGGTTGCAGAAAAAAATGCTTTGAAAAGCCTCTGAGGATCCCAGCTGAGCCGCGCGATCATCAGAGGCTTTTTTTTTTTAACTTTTAAAAGCATTTTTTCGTCGGAAGAGGTGGTAGAAAAAATGCTTTTAAAAGGTAAAAAAAAAAAAAAAAGCCTCTGATGATCGCGTGGCTCAGCTGGGCATTGGGGAGGGGGGCACGCAGGGATTTTTGCTACCGGTTCTCCGAACCACCCGCCGCCATCGCTACCGGATCGGGCGATCCGGTCCGAACCGGGAGCATTTCGCCCCTGGACAAACTCATCCATTACAGCGAAGCATGCTTTCATCAATTCCGTCATGTGGTTTTGGGCCTGGAGAGATCGCAGTTGGTCAATGAATCAGCTTAGTTTGTAAAAAACAGATCCTCTCGGATTACAAAGCCACCCAAACCCACACGCTTCTACCAAGAACAAACAATTAAGATCCACAAGTTATAAACATTATGGGGGAATTGTGCTCTTGGCTGATCACGAGGACTGATTAAGAACGGTACCCTCAGCGTTGAGAAGTTTTCGGTCTTTGTAGAGATCTGTCAGAAAGAGGCTGTTCACCAGGGTTGATTTGCCCAGACCAGATTCTCCTAAAAGAACAAAAATCAAACAATTCTTTTTTTAAAAAAAAATATGCATATCTTGGAATGAGTCAGAAATGCCATCTTCAGAAATGGTACAGCAGAACTGACACTATCTTCTCTCTGTACCTGATATTCTTATTTAGGACATTCTGTCCTTGCAGAGAGACAATATTTCAGTCTAATTTTTAATCTGCATTCTCAGTGAAAGGGAGGGGAGGGGAGGGGAGAGGAGAGAAAAAGAGAAGGGAAGAGAAGAGAAGAGAAGAGAAGAAAAAAGGGAAGGGAAGGGAAGGGAAGAGAAGAGAAGAGAGGAGAAGAGAAGAGAAGAAGAGAAGAGAGAAGAAAAAAGAGAAGGGAAGGGAAGGGAAGGGAAGGGAAGGGAGGAGAAGAGAAGAGAAGAGAAGAGAAGAGAAGAGGGAAGGGAAGAGATGGGGAGGGAAGGGAAGGGAGGGGAGGGAAGAGGAGAAGGGAAGGGAAGGGAAGGGAAGGGAAGAGAAGAGAAGAGAAGAGAAGAGAAGAGAAGAGAAGAGAAGAGAAGAGAAGAGAAGAGAAGAGAAGAAAAAAGGGAAGGGAAGGGAAGAGAAGAGAAGTGAAGAGAAGAGAAGAAAAAAGGGAAGGGAAGGGAAGGGAAGGGAAGGGAAGGGAAGGGAAGAGAAGAGAAGAGAAGAGAAGAGAAGAGAAGAGAAGAGAAGAGAAGAGGGAAGGGAAGGGAGGGGAGGGGAGGGAAGAGGAGAAGAGAAGAGAAGAGAAGAGAAGAGAAGAGAAGAGAAGAGAAGAGAAGAGAAGAGAAGAGAAGAGAAGAGAAGGGAAGGGAAGGGAAGGGAAGGGAAGGGAAGAGAAGGGAAGAGAAGGAGGAGGGAGAGAGGGAAGACAAAGAGAAAGGGTGGAAGGGAGGAAGGAAGGAAGGAAGGAAGGAAGGAAGGAAGGAAGGAAGGAAGGAAGGAAGGAAGGAAGGAAGGAAGGAAGGAAGGAAGGAAGAAAGAAAGATTAAACAGCATTCCTCCTTTTGATTCATCCACCCCTGGATGTCCACAGATGGTCTACCTCTAGCCCGGATGAGGTTGAACATGCAAGCTATTCACAAGTGGAACCTTGGCTGACCATTTCTAGCTAATCTTGGATGACCTTGGAAGATCTACCAAGCCCAGAATGTTTAGTCCATCCCAGAACTGTTCTACCGGGAAGCTGAAAACCCCATCTTTTGGTAGAACCACGTCCATACTTAAAAAGAGAACGTCCTGAACCTGGGTGTTCCCTCACCTGCCACCATGAGGGTGAAATCGAAGCCCTTCTTCACCGATTTCCGATGGACCTGATTGGGCAAAGTGGCAAAGCCCACATACTGCTTCTCATGGTCCTGAGAAGGGGAGATAAGCAGCCATGGGTCAGACTGGGGGAAAAAGGAGAGAATGAGAAAGGAACAAACTTCTGGTCTGCACAATAATCATATCAACTCTTGAGGTTGGCTACTCCTGAGAGTAAAGTCCGGAGCTGTTCGCTTAGATTGGGTCTTATAGGACAGGCATCTCCAACCTTGGTAACTTCAAGACTTGTGGACTTCAACTCCCAGAATTCCTCAACCAGCTTAAGACTTGTGGACTTCAACTCCCAGAATTCCTCAGCCAGCTTAAGACTTGTGGACTTCAACTCCCAGAATTCCTCAACCAGCTTAAGACTTGTGGACTTCAACTCCCAGAATTCCTCAACCAGTTTAAGACTTGTGGACTTCAACTCCCAGAATTCCTCAGCCAGTTTAAGACTTGTGGACTTCAACTCCCAGAATTCCTCAACCAGCTTAAGACTTGTGGACTTCAACTCCCAGAATTCCTCAACCAGTTTAAGACTTGTGGACTTCAACTCCCAGAATTCCTCAACCAGTTTAAGACTTGTGGACTTCAACTCCCAGAATTCCTCAACCAGCTTAAGACTTGTAGCAGAGCTATCCAGAGGAGCCTGGATAGCTCTGCAGACTAAGCAGTGCAATTTAACACCAACTGTCTGCAATTAAAGTAAGTTCGAATCTCACCAGGCTCAAGGTTGACTCAGCCTTCCATCCTTTCTAAGGTAGGTAAATTGAGGACCCAGTTTGTGGGGGCAATAAGCTGACTTTGTATAAATATATAAAAGGATGAAGGCTATTGCTTAACGCATTGTAAGCCGCCCTGAGTCTCCGGAGAAGGGCGGCATATAAATCAAATTAAAAAAAAAAAAAACTCCCAGAATTCCTCAACCAGTTTAAGACTTGTAGCAGAGCTATCCAGAGGAGCCTGGACAGCTCTGCAGACTAAGCATTGTAATTTAACACCAACTGTCTGCAATTAAAGTAAGATCGAATCTCGCCAGGCTCAAGGTTGACTCAGCCTTCCATCCTTTCTAAGGTAGGTAAATTGAGGACCCAGTTTGTGGGGGCAATAAGCTGACTTTGTATAAATATACAAAAGTATGAAGGCTATTGGTTAACGCACTGTAAGCCGCCCTGAGTCTCCGGAGAAGGGCGGCATATAAATCAATTTTTTTTAAAAAAAACTCCCAGAATTCCTCAACCAGGGCCTCCGGGGGGAGGGGGGAGGCCTAGAAAGCCTCTGGAGCCAGGGGAGAGCGAAAAACGGGCCTTCTGGGCGTTGGAAAACGGGCCGTTTCCGGCTTCCGGAGGGCCTCTGGGATGGTGGGGAAGGCCATTTTTGCCCTCCCCAGGCTCCAGAGGCTTTCTAGGATATAGTGATGGACACCAGAAGACCTTCAAGATCCCTTCTAAGCTCCGTTATACTGTAATTCTGCAACTGCTCTAGAGAGTTTTCATAATTTCTCAAAAACCTAGTTAAGGGTATGCTAACCTACTGGACAAGAACCAAGAACAAATTTGCCAGAATGGCTTCATTTTGTCAATTGCCCCTGTCCAGTGAAGGCTAGGAATATAAAAAAAGACTTTTTTTTTCTCTCTAGCAAAAGTGGATCTGTGTTTCTATTTGCAATTTCCTTTTTTTTTTTTTTTCTGCATTTGCTCAAAAGGAAACGAGCATTGGGTTGATGCCCTCGTTCACACACACACACACAACAGTCTTAAAATCCCCGGCTTTCAAAATCTCCGCAGCTGGGTTTTACACAACGACGACGCAAATCAAAATTGGGAAAAAACAAAAAAAAAAAAGAGGCTTTAGGACAATGTGCAAATCTAGGCCACGGCGCTCATTCCAGAATGCAATCTTTTGCGATTAGAAAGACTCGATTGCTTCTTCTGAAAGAAAAGAGCAAAAACGCAGTAAGATTATTTTCCAGCAGAGAGCCAGAAAAATATGAACGGGAAAGCCCGTTAGTAAAGGAGAAAGCAGAGTTTGCAAACCGTGGCAATATAATCAGCTTTTTTTCGGATACATTTTGCCTTCTGAAGTCAAGGTTGGTACACAGTGGCCTCCAAAAGAAATCAACAGATTTTTCTTTTTCCTTTTTATGTCAACATGGACATCGGCTGATCTGGCGCGTCCTTGGTATGTCCGATTCCCATCATCAAAGGCCACCCTAGCTAAAAGTTATGGGTGCTGGAGTCCCATCCCAATATAACATTGTTTCTCAACCTCAGCAACTTTAAGATGTGGGGACTCCCAGCTCCCAGTTTTCCCCAAATTTCACCATCAGATCAAAATTATCGGATCATAATTTGGCTCTGCAACCCAACAAGAGAGACACAGACTTCAGAGGATCATTAGAACTGCAGAAAAAACCATGGCTACCAACCTGCCTTCCATGGAGGACCTCTATACTGCACGAGTCAAAAAGAGGGCTGGGAAAATATCTACAGACCCCTCACATCCTGGACATAAACTGTTTCAACTCCTACCCTCAAAACGACGCTATAGAGCACTGCACACCAGAACAACTAGACACAAGGACAGTTTTTTCCCCAAACGCCATCACTCTGCTAAACAACACCACCATCAAATAATTTACTAAGACTGTATTACTATTATTCTTCTCTTCCTTACTAGTACCTATCTCTTCCCACTTATTACTATAACCGTGTTGCTTGTATCTTTATAACTTATATTGTTTTTACTGTTTCCTAGTATGATTTGATTGCTTATTAGCATCCTATGACTATCGCTAAGTGTTGTATCTTATGATTCTTGACGAATATATTTTATTTTTTCTTTATGTACACTGAGAGCGTATGCACCACAAATTCCTTGTGTGTCCAATCACACTTGGCCAAGAAAGAATTCTATTCTATTCTATTCTATTCTATTCTATTCTATTCTATTCTATTCTATTCTATTCTATTCTATTCTATTCCATTCCATTCCATTCCATTCCACTCCACATATTCTATTCTATTCTATTCTATTCTATTCTATTCTATTCTATTCTATTCTATTCTATTCTACTCTACTCTACTCTACTTCTATTCTATTCTATTCTATTCTATTCTATTCCATTCCATTCCATTCCATTCTCCTTCCTTATTTCCCTATTCTATTCTATTCTATTCTATTCTATTCTATTCTATTCTATTCTATTCTATTCTCTATATATTCTATTCTCTATATATTCTATTCTATTCTATTCTATTCTATTCTATTTTCTAATTAGCAACTCATGGACAATCCCAACGTAGGATGCACACCATCTACCGATCTGCTCACCTCACCCACATCCGCTTCATCTTCTGTTCAGACAATATTGGGGTTAACAGCTGGGAAGATCTCCCCAAACCATAATCTCAAACATCCTTGTATGTAATTTTTGTTCCTCCCCTTCTTTATTTTATTTATTAGATTTCTATACCGCCCTACTCCCGAAGGACTCAGGGCGGTGCACAGCCAAACAATAAAAACACATACAATACAAAATTTAAAAAATAGAATAAAATCAAATTAAATAATTTTGGCCCCGACAAATTTAAAACCCCAAACTTTTAAAACCAATTTAAAATTGAATATATAAATACTAAAAGATATTTAAAATTTTAAAAATCTTTTATAAAAGAGGGGGAAAATTAGGCCAGGCCGGCCTGGTGAAATAGTAAGGTCTTTAAGGCGCGGCGGAAGGTGCGCAGATCCGGGATCCTCCGTATCTCTGGGGGGAGCTCGTTCCAGATAGTAGGTGCCCCCACAGAGAAGGCTCTCCCTCTGGGGGCCGCCAGTCGGCATTGTTTGGCTGACGGCACCCGGAGGAGCCCCTCTCTATGGGAGCGTACCGGCCGGTGGGAGGCTATTGGTGGTAGTAGGCGGTCCCGCAAGTACCCGGGTCCTAAGCCATGGAGCGCTTTAAAGGTGGTAACCAAGACCTTGAAGCGCACCCGGAAGACCACCGGGAGCCAGTGCAGCTCGCGCAGGAGAGGTGTTACATGGGAACACCATTCTTTGTCAACAGTCAAATCAGAGCAGCCCACAGAAAGCCACCGATGGGTGCAAACCACAAAATAACCTTGACCAATCACCGTCTCTTCCAATTGGCCTCGCCAGCTAGATGACCTACAAGGTCCCTTCCAACTCTGTTAATCTCAACTAATCTAAAACTCTTAATCGTCAGCAATTTTTGACCTAATAAAGGAGTATATTTATAGTTTGGGGTTGAAATGAAGGGTCCTTGGTGCTCTCTGAGCCTGGTTGTTTTCTTGCAGACTTTTCATGACCCAACTAAGTTACATCATCAATGATGATCTAGCACTGATGATGTTACCTAGTTTGGGTCATGAAACGTTTGCAAGAAAACTACCAAGTTCAGAGAACACCAAGGACCCCACAGTACTTTCTCCTCTTCCCCCTCCTCCTCTCTGCAAATTTCATTCCCTTCTAGCACTGATGAGGTTCCTTAGTTAGAAATAGAATAACAGAGTTGGAAGGGACCTTGGAGGTCTTCTAGTCCAACCCCCTGCTTAGGCAGGAAACCCTACACCACTTCAGACAAATGGTTATCCAACCTCTTCTTAAAAGCTTCCAGTGTTGGAGCATTCACAACCTCTGGAGGCAAATTGTTCCACTGATTAATTATTCTAACTGTCAGGAAATTTCTCCTTAGTTCTAAGTTGCTTCTCTCCTTGATTAGTTTCCACCCATTGCTTCTTCTCCTGCCTTCAGGGGCTTTGGAGAAGAGCTTGACTCCCCTCTTCTTTGGGGCAGCCCCTGAGATATCGGAAGACTGCTATCATGTCTCCCCTGGTCCTTCTTTTCATTAAACTAGACATACCCAGTTCCTGCAACCGTTCTTTATATATTTTAGTCTCCAGTCCCCTCATCATCTTGGTTGCTCTTCAGTTGGATCACAAAACATCTACAAGAAAACCACCAAGCTCAGAGAGCACCAAGGACTCTTCATTTTTGTCCTGAACATTTTCTTCCCTTGCACTTGGATGAGAAGATGATGCTTCTCCTGGGTTATCCTTCTCTCTAAGGCAGCCCCTTTCCCCCCCTCCTCTTCCCACCCGCCCATCCACCTACTCCTTCCTTTCCAGTTTGGTCCCCGCTCTGCAGTTATTCTGGTACCTTCAGCTTGGCAGACGGACTCCGTTGGGTTTGAGTGCGGGGTAGAAGCAGCTTTTCCACTAATTGCTCTTGCAGGATGATGGAGTCCATCGGAAGGAATTGTGCAGAAGGGCCCCCGGGGGCATCAAACTATAAATGGATAAGCGCTGAGGAAAACAGCCCCCATTCGGGAGTTCTTATCCAGTTTTGACTAACTGTATCTGGCAGGCACCAGTCCGCCCACCCACACGTACACACACAGACACACTCACACCCAGCCAGAGGGCTAGGATTTCCTGTCCAACTCTTACAGGCTTACTCAGAGGGAAGGGAGGAGAAAACGTGTGTGTGTGTGTGTGTGTGTGTGTGTGTGAACACAAAGGAGAACATCCACTGGGGCTAATAGGAAGCTTCCTAGAGGGAGCATTGTCACCCGTGATCGTGGCTACGGAGCCTTAGGGGGTTATAACAAAGGCTTTGGAATAGGAATTGGGGGAGGGGGGAGGTGTCAAATCGGCTATTCCTCCCATACTTTTTGATAAATAGAGAGGTGGGGGGAGGGAGAGGGGTGTGGGAGGGGGAGAGAGGGAGAGACAGAGAGGCAGGCAGGCAGAAAAGAATAGATGAGAGAGGGAGAGACGGATAGATAGACAGATGTCATAGATAGATAATGGATGGATGATATAAAATGATAGAAATAGATAGATAGATAGATAGATAGATAGATAGATAGATAGATAGATAGATAGATAGATAGATAGACAGACAGACAGACAGACGGACGGACGGACGGACATTGATTAGGTATGGAGATAGATAGATAGATAGATAGATAGATAGATAGATAGATAGATAGATAGATAGATAGGAAGATAGATATTAGGTATGGAGAGAAAGAGAGAGAGAGATCAATTAGGTTTGGAGAGAGAGTAGGTATGGAGATAGATAGATAGATAGATAGATAGATAGATAGATAGATAGATAGACAGACAGACAGACAGACAGACAGAGAGACAGTGATTAGGTATGGAGATATATATATGATAGATAGATAGATAGATAGATAGATAGATAGATAGATAGATAGATAGATAGATAGATAGATAGACAGACAAACAGACAGACAGACAGACGGACGGACAGACGGACGGACATTGATTAGGTATGGAGATAGATAGATAGATAGATAGATAGATAGATAGATAGATAGATAGATAGATAGGAAGATAGATATTAGGTATGGAGAGAAAGAGAGAGAGAGAAAGAGATCGATTAGGTTTGGAGAGAGAGTAGGTATGGAGATAGATAGATAGATAGATAGATAGATAGATAGATAGATAGATGGACGGACGGACGGACGGACGGACATTGATTAGGTATGGAGATAGATAGATAGATAGATAGATAGATAGATAGATAGATAGATAGATATTAGGTATGGAGAGAAAGAGAGAGAGAGAAAGAGATCGATTAGGTTTGGAGAGAGAGTAGGTATGGAAGATAGATAGATAGATAGATAGATAGATAGATAGATAGATAGATAGATAGATAGATAGATAGATAGATGGACGGACGGACGGACATTGATTAGGTATGGAGATAGATAGATAGATAGATAGATAGATAGATAGATAGATAGATAGATATTAGGTATGGAGAGAAAGAGAGAGAGAGAAAGAGATCGATTAGGTTTGGAGAGAGAGTAGGTATGGAGATAGATAGATAGATAGATAGATAGATAGATAGATAGATAGATAGATAGATAGATAGATAGATAGATAGATGTGTAGGTGGGTGGGTGGATGGATGGATGGATGGATAAATGAAGACAGATAGATAATAGAAAATGGTACATAAAAGATAGGGAGAGGGACAGGGAGGGAGGGAGGGAGGAAAAGAGAGAGAGAGAGAGAGAGAAAGGGAGAGGGAGAGAGAGAGGGAGGGAGAATGTCTTTATTGGATTTCAACATCAAACAGTAAAATGCAAACTCAGATAAAAGAGAAAGGGGAAGGGAATGACAAAACAAGTTTAAAAGTGACCCCAAAAATATACAACAAACAAATACAACTAAAAGGGACCTCAACTTTCTTTTAGTACAGAGAATTTCACAATACAATACACCCACCTCTTTCTAAGTTTAAACAAATAACACCCATCTATTTTAATATACTAACAGTCAACATACTAAGAAAAAACCTAAAGAGGTGGGCGAGTGCTGGTCTCTTCTGGCTGCACAATGACTCAAGGCTAGCTCCTCGCTTGATTCCTCCTCCTTGCCTGGCTGGGAATTCCCAACAAACACAACAGAGATTATAATTTTTAAATGGGGATTTTAATGCCCCCAAAATATACACAGATCCTCCTTCTGTACGGGCACAAAACTCGCCCAGGCGGTTCAGCTAAAGAATCGTTCTTGCATTTTGTTGCAGTAAACCTGACTTGCTCATTCTTTCAACCACTTCCCAATTCTGTTTTCTTTTGCCCAAGTCAACTATTGTGCAATAAGGAGGAAGTGGCTCCTTTGCCCAACAATTTGCTAGAAATTTACTTATATATAATATAATCTGCACCTCCATAACTGTCTGGTTTGGCTCTGCAACCCAACAAGAGACACAGAGACTTCAGAGGATCATTAGAACGGCAGAAAAAACCATGGCTACCAACCTGCCTTCCATTGAGGACCTGTATCCTGCACGAGTCAAAAAGAGGGCTGTGAAAATATCTACAGACCCCTCGCATCCTGGACATAAACTGTTTCAACTCCTACCCTCAAAACGAGGCTATAGAGCACTGCACACCAGAACAACTAGACACAAGGACAGTTTTTTCCCGAATGCCATCACTCTGCTTAACAACAACACCGTCAAATAATTTACTAAGACTGTATTACTATTATTCTTCTCTTCCTTACTAGTATCCATCTCTTCCCACTTATTACTATAACTGTGTTGCTTGTATCTTTCAATTTATATAGTTTTTATTTGTTTCCTAGTACGATTTCATAGCTTATTAGTAACCTTGACGATCACTAAGTGTTGTATCTTTTTATTCTTGATGAATGTATTTTATTCTTCTTATGTACACTGAGAGCATATACACCAAAGACTAATTCCTTGTGTGTCCAATCACACTTGGCCAATAAAAGAATTCTATTCTATTCTATTCTATTCTATTCTATTCTATTCTATTCTATTCTATTCTATTCTTGAAAATAATTTTTATTGAGTATTTTACATTTTAAAACTAAACACACAATAGCAAAAAACAAACACACACACATCAGACGTTAAAATACAATACTAACAACAGATATATACAATTTTACAACTTTCTGCATCGACTTTTGTCTTTACTCTTAGCTTTTATCCTCCCGCTTCTTCTCTTTATTTTTAAATATTCACAATTAACTGTTTTGTTAGCAGGGTCATTATTTACATTCATATCCAGTATGTTAATATCAAATTTCACTTTATATTCAGAAATCAAATTAAGAAATAAGAATATTCTACTCTACTCTAATTCTATTCTTATTCTATTTTATTAATTCTTATTCTATTCTATTAATTCTATTCTACTCTACTCTACTCTACTCTAATTCTATTCTTATTCTATTTCATTAATTCTATTCTATTAATTCTATTCTATTCTATTCTATTCTATTCTATTAATTCTATTCTATTCTATTAATTCTATTCTATTCTATTAATTCTGTTCTGTTCTATTCTATTCTATTCTATTCTATTCTATTCTATTCTATTCTATTCTACTCTACTCTAATTCTATTCTTATTCTATTTTATTAATTCTATTCTACTCTACTCTACTCTACTCTACTCTACTCTACTCTACTCTACTCTACTCTACTCTACTCTACTCTGTTGCTTAAACATGTCACAGGGAAGAGGGGGTGGACATATTCTCCCAAGCACCTGAAGGCAGGACAAGAAACAATGGATGGGAACTAATCAAAGACCAACCTGGAAATAAGGAGAAATTTCCTGGCTGGGAGATCAATTCATCAATAGAACAGCTTGCCCTCTGGAAGTTATGGGTGCAAGAGGAGACCGGACACAATTTGTCTGGAATGTTATAGGGGCTCCTGCTTGAGCAGGGGGATGGACTAGAAGACCTCCAAGGACCCTTCCAACTCTGTTGTTCTATGCTCTACGTTCTATCGTACGCCAAAGCAACGTTCCCCATCTTTTTTTCTAATTGTTTTTAATCGCCAAATTTGCACCAACTTGAATATTTTATTGCAGCGTTTATTTCTTACTTTAAAAGGAAAATCAGCAGGGAACTAGCGTGTCAATGACTCGGAGCCCAGCACACGTTACAGTTAAAACTCCAAGGTTTGATTTTACTCGTTTTTTTTAAAAAGCATTTGCACTGAACCAGGTCACGGTCAGATTCTAACCAGCAACTCGACCTTGAGATTATAAATTGTCACCCATGGCTGCAATGTTCAGCTACCACCACCAGAGGGACGTCAAAGACTATAATACAGACAATTATCCTATAGCCTAGGTTGCAAATCATTGCCTATCTTTCCAACATTTAAGGAATAAAAGAGGATTCCATCCAGGGATGGCTTCAAAAATTTTAGCAAGGGGTTCTCTGCCCGGTTGCTGGGCGGGCATGGCCATGGTGGGCATGGCCTAGTCAGCCTTCTGCACCATGGGGAGGGAAGGCGTTTTTGCCCTCCCCAGGCTCCGAAGGCTTTCCCCAAGCCTCCAGATGGGCAAAAACGGCCTCCCCAGGCTCCGGAGGCCCTCTGGAGGCTGGAAAAGGGCCCATTTCCGGCCTTCCCAATCTTCCGGTAGGTCTGTTTTTCGCCTCCACCTGCACTCTGCAGTTACCTGCATCCAAAACAGACCGCATGGGGACTCCCGGGAGGGGTGGGGTGGGGTGGGCGGGGCCAGCCAGGAGTGGGATTTGGGGGTTCTCCGAACTGCATAGAATCTTAGCTAGAGGTTCCCCCAAACCCCTACAAACCCCCAGCAGCCCACTCCTGATTCTATCAGGTCTCGGTGATAAGTGTTTCTCATGCAGGCTGCTACTAGGGTCAAAATTCTCGGTTTGGATAACTTTCCCTGTAAATGACTTTTTCTGTTTTAATCGCAATAATACGCGCATGAACCATCACTTTAAACTCAATGTAAATCGTTCTAGACTTGACCGTAAAAAATACGATTTCTGTGACAGAGTTGTCCAAGTCTGGAATGCTGAACTGAATCTAAGGATTCAGTTGTCTCAGCTACAAATTTTTCACAGTCACAATTGACTGTGCACCTTTTTGCTGTTGTTAGTTGAGAAGTCATGTCCAACCCATCGCAACCCCATGGACAACGTTCCTCCAGGCCTTTCTGTCCTCTACCATCCTCTGGAGTCCATTGAAGCTCAGGCCGACTGCTTCAGTGACTCCATCCAGCCACCTCATTCTCTGCCGTCCCCTTCTTCTTTTGCCCTCCATCGTTCCCAGCATTAGGCTCTTCTCCAGGGAGTCCTTCCTTCTCATTAGGTGGCCAAAGTATTTGAGTTTCCTCTTCAGGATCTGGCCTTCTAAAGAGCAGTCAGGGTTGATCTCCTCTAGGACTGACCAGATGGATCACCTTGCAGTCCAAGGGACTCGCAGGAGTCTTCTCCAGCACCAGAGTTCAAAGGCCTCCATTCTTTGGCGCTCAGTCTTCCTTGTGGTCCTACTTTCACAGCCATACATTGCAACTGGGAAAACCATCGCCTGGACGATACGCTTCATACATAAGTGGTGAGTAGAGGGGAGTGCATAAGTGCACTAACGTGCCAATCGTCCCTGTCATTGTATTTTTATTCTCTTATTCTTGTTCTCATTTTTCTCTGACAAATTCCAATAAAGAAATAAAATAAATAAATTCTGGGAACTGAAGTCCAAACATAAAGTTACTAAGACTGAGAAATATTGCTCTGTGATCTTTTTGGCATGTTCTCTCCAGGTTGCTCAGCCAAAAGTAAATAAATAAATAAATATATATTTGAGAAATTATGCCTCGGCGTTATAATTTACTTCTTGTGTTTTGTGCCTGTTGTTTTTTTTTCTCCGTTATTACTTTAAAAGCATTAAAAGCATAAATAATAATAAAGGGGGAAACCTGAATTTGTTCTTCTGGCACCCAAAGCTTTCCCTGGTCTTGAGGAAGACCTCAATCAGGGTGCAAAATCTGACATTTTCCAGCCAGCAAAGCAATGTAACTAAACGGGATACAGAATAAACAGTGGCAAAAATGCCCTCGAAATGGCTCGAAATGCCCTCCTTCTCTATCACAATCGTCCCTTTGTCCAGGGTGAAATCAAAGGGAAAGCGATGTCCCCATCTGACACGCTGGGCGGGAAAAACACTGATTTATAAATGGCAAATCACTTCACCCCAAAGGGACGCCCATCAATTAAAGTTGGCGGGAAACCGATTTTATTTTTGAGCTCCTTGGTACAAGGAAAGGATGCTCAAGGATAAAGGAATGTGTGCTGTGCCCAGAAAGTAAAAAATCAGATTTTTTTTTAAAAAAACTCTAAATCAGTGCTTTTCAATCCTGGTGACTTTTAAGATGTATGGATGTCACCTCCCAGGATTCCCCACCGTGCATGTTTTACCATGGGTGGGCTTCAGCTCCCAGAATTCCCCAGCCAGCATGCTTTAAGATGGTGGACTTCAACTCCCAGAATTCTCTAGTCCTCATGTTTTAAGATTGATGGACATCGACTCCCAGAATTCCCCAGCCAGCATGCTTTAAGATGGGTGGACTTCAACTCCCAGAATTCCCCAGCCAGCATGCTTTAAGACGGTTGGACTTCAACTCCCAGAATTCTCTTAAGATTGGTGGGCTTCAGTTCCCAGAATTCCCCAGCCAGCAATGCTTTAAGACAGTTGGACTTCAATACTCATAATTCCCCAGCCAGCATGCTTTAAGATGGGTGGACTTCAACTCCCAGAATTCCCCAGCCAGCATGCTTTCAGACAGCTAAACAGTCAGCCATGCTGACCAGGGAATTCTGGGAGTTGAAGTCCACCCATGTTAAACATGCTGGCTGGGGAATTCTGGGAGTTGAAGGCCCCACATCTTAAAGCTACCAAGGTTGAAAAAAACATCTTGAATCCTACCCTTAGGTTATCGAAATATAATACCTGCATTCAAATACAATCAAATACAATACAATCAAAACAAATCCAATGGTGGTTTAAAGAAAATATCCAGGTTGTGGATAACAGATTTGTAACTTCCATTGAGATAATGCTGGAGGTCAACATTTTAACCTATTTTAAATGTAATGTAATAAATGTAACCAGCCGGCCGCAAAACAATTTAAAACCGAACAAAAAATCAAACACAAGACATTCACTTTATAGCTCCTTGTGTTTTGCAAACATAGGGCAGGTCAGGCTCACTTCAAAAACAAGACTGGATTATTTCAAGGGGCTTTTCCCTATTTTTATAGTGTCTTTCAACGGTAGCTATATTTTTCTCATTGTTTTTACAGGGGGGGAAAAAAAGAAGAAAGGATATAAATATTACTATTTAGATGTTCTATTAAAAGAGCATTATCTCAAAGGCATCACATTCCAAAGAGGAAAAATAAAAAAGCCATGAACATTTTAATGGCTTCCAGAAGAATGGTGTACACCGGGGTGAAATCCAGCAGGTTCTGACAGGTTCTGGAGAACCGGTAGTGG
Source organism: Pantherophis guttatus (assembly GCF_059756535.1). Classification (NCBI taxonomy): domain Eukaryota; kingdom Metazoa; phylum Chordata; class Lepidosauria; order Squamata; family Colubridae; genus Pantherophis; species Pantherophis guttatus. Next base: position 8,715,077 of record NC_142079.1, on the reverse strand, counting down.
AAATTTTGGGTAGTTCAGAGAACCGGCAAATACCACCTCTGGCTGGCCCCAGAGTGGGGTGGGAATGGAGATTTTGC